>NC_066622.1:136668940-136882681 GCF_025201925.1 Gopherus flavomarginatus
GGCAGCAGGATCAACCTCTGTTTGGTCCAGCCATGGCTAGAGGAGGCAGAGTGCCACACTGAGTAGGTGTCAGTTCAGCTCCACTTGTGGGAGTGCTGGTGTAAACAAGGGCAAGGATCTCGCCGCCATTTGTAATTTTACCACCATGTCATCCAGGTCTGCCTGCAGTAGTGGGTTGTGGTGATTAAAATGCTGGTGGCTGCTGGTGCCTTGACTAAATTAGTGCCCGACGGTTGTTGGTGGCAATGGTTGGGGGAAAGGCTAGTGTATCCAAAGTAGTACCTCTCGCCCCATGGCCTTGCATTGAGGCCATATTGTGCTCGCCGTGAAAAGCTCCAGGATCATGCTTCCAACCAGAAGCTCTCTCTAGGCAATGGGAGGCACCAGAGCTGGCCGATGTAACAATTCCTGCCCCTCTAGCTGCGTTCAAGTGTGGCATTTTGGGAGATGGGGTGAGCAGGGAACTGTGTGTGACTGGCTGGCTTAAAAAAAGATTTGCAGAGTTCATCTGCAAGGACTTCCGTCCTGATCTTTACCAAGCCACATTAAACCAACGGAGGCTTTAGAAAATGGTCGTGTTTTATGCGCGGTTCAGTTTCAAATGGATTAGCTAGTGACACTGGGATTAATCCTGTTTCTTTTCAAATCCTTCCTTTTTTATTAGTAACCCACTGGATTGTTAAATGCATTTTTTAACTCTGACATGGTATTCTTCATTCCAGTCGTTTACTTTCTGCATTTCACTTTCTAATTTTACCAACCTTTACATATATTAATTATAACTACTTATTTTGATCCATATTGCATTCTGTAAAATCTTATTTCAAAACAGCCACCCCAGATCCTGCCTCAAGGCCAAAATTAAACAGAGTTCTTCAGAATTGAAAAAACTTTACTAAAAACAAAAACAAAAGTAGAAATGCCCATTTCAGAAGTAAGCTGAATTATTCTGCAGTTACTTGTTTCTCTCTCATTGCTTTAGTATTTGTCTGGAGTGTAATCATGGCGTCAGCTGGGCCAGGTAAAAGTCCAGGTAACACTTGTGAAATTTGCTGCCTGTCTCTCAAATACAATCTTTCCCTCCTTTGTTGCAGTTACGCTACAGGGAGAACCACAGGGGTGGTGCTGGACTCCGGAGATGGCGTTACCCATGCAGTTCCTATTTACGAAGGGTTTGCTATGCCTCACTCCATTATGCGGATCGATATCGCTGGCCGCGATGTATCCCGCTTCCTTCGCCTCTATCTGCGGAAAGAAGGCTACGACTTCCACACGTCATCAGAGTTCGAGATCGTCAAAACCATCAAAGAGGTGCCCTGCTGTCTGTGATTGGTCTAGGGGTGATTTCTGCGGCAATGAGCCAAGGAGTCTCTGAAATGGGGTGCAGATCCTAAGTGGCCAGCTCCTTGATGGCAGTCTTGGCGGCAGGGCCCCTAAAAACTGAATAGGCCATTGAGCCAGAACTCCCCTCTGATTCTGACAGAAGATCTCTTCATGTCAGGACCGGTCAGCCTGGGGGACACTTGCATTGCCAGTGCCTGTGCTGTACTGGTTGTGCAGATAAATGCAGAACTCCAGTCCCAAAGGCTGGCAGGGTGACACCTTCCATTTGCACTACAGTAATCTTCTGAGGAAAAAAAACTAGTTAAATCCATGCCGGATCACAATGAGAAGTGTGAAATATTCCATATTGCATTATTCCACTATCCGCAATGATAACATTTAAAATGCAGCACCCAGATTAGAGACCCCTTCTTAGGAGCCCAGTATTTTGTGATTATTAGCATCAAAGTCTCTCACAAATGCACGCTCAGGGAAGTAAGCAACCCAGAGCCATCTTGGCTACTGTTCTGTTAGAAACGCGGAGGAAGGCAGCTCATTTCTGCCAAAGAAGAGGACAGAATTGGGGGACGGGAGATTAATATTTTAACTACAAGAGTGACTGATTCTTAGCAGTAGCTTTGCTATCTCTTTGGACATCGCCCAGCAGTTTTACACACATAGGACTCCGATTGGTGGATTTCAATGGAGGCTTTGCCTCTCTAGGTGCTGAGCTGTTGCAGTGACTAGCACAGAAATGCTCATAAATACATACAGGCATTCAGACTGCAGGATCAGTCCTGTCGTGATTAGAGCCCAAAGCCCTTGAAATTCTGACTGTGGTCGCTGACATCTGGTGGATAACTCCCGTACTGCATAATTGCTGCCTGTACAGTTGGATTAAGACAGATGCACATTCCTGGTCTCAGTGAGTTTTTTCACAATCTGTGATCTCCTGCCAGCAAGAGAGAGTGAGAGGAGATGGAAAAGGTGCTTGTGGTTTGGGAGTCCAGTTCCAAGTGCAGCTGCTTAGCATGCTAAGGGAGAGGCACCTGCACTTGGTCACTGCAGTTGCTGGTGACTTCAGAAGGCACAAAGCTCTGGAGGTGTGAGGCTTGTAGATGGTTGGTC
The DNA here is from genome assembly GCF_025201925.1 of Gopherus flavomarginatus. Classification (NCBI taxonomy): domain Eukaryota; kingdom Metazoa; phylum Chordata; order Testudines; family Testudinidae; genus Gopherus; species Gopherus flavomarginatus. The sequence goes on from NC_066622.1 coordinate 136,671,392, forward strand.
TGTTGTTTCTGTTTTGTAAGTGCTGATTACAGGGGAGGAAGGGCTGGTATTTCAGTGGCTAGAGAGAAATATAGAAGATTCTCTTCTGCTCTTCAAAAGTGGATAGAAAACATCCTGTAGCTTCTGTGCCTGGCAAGATGCTGGGCTTGATAGGATGGGGAAAAGCGAGAAACATGCATGCGTCCAAATCGGGGGTATATTGCACCTTGGAAACGCTCGTACAAATGGCCAGAGTCCTTGGTGTGCTCTGCCGCTTAGAAAATGAAACCGCAAAGCCGCCTGTATTGGAATCTGTGCTCTAGCGATCAGGCTCACCATCTCCCAGCAAATTGATGACTTTCTGAACCGTACCCTTACGAAAGGTGAGCTCCAGAAGAAAAATGGAGATGAGCCCAGACTTGCATGCTGAACCTCCTCACTAGTGGGGGCCGCGGGAGTGCAGAGTTAGCACATGCAAGAGCTTTCCCTCCCCACACTGCCCCCCCTCATATTTCCTGCTTCACTGAAGAGATGCTAGAATTCATCATTCTCCGACAAACACCAGGGGTTGCAGTGATTTTCTGCTATTTGTTTTCACCAAGGCAGCAGGCAGTGCTGCCAGCTCACAATTTTATCACGAGCATTACTGTTTGATTTCCTTGAAGACTCAGCTTGTGGAGACAAGGGATAAATATGAGAATCTCCACTTACTTTTTTTTTTTTTTTTTAAATGAAAATTTGCACCCCTCCTGGTTGCGGAGAAAAGCTTGAAAATGCACGCAGAGTGTGACCTAAAGGATTAAAACCAGGAGGAAGAATAAAAAAGAAACAGTAATTTATTATTTGTCACGTGATATTTAAACCAATAATGAGTTTTTCGGTGCCTGACATGATTTTGAAGGACTGAGGATTTCAGAGGGAATCATTTTAAAAAGGATTTTTAACTTGCTTCAGCCTGGTCAGCAGGGACAGTAGCAATGGATTTCTGGGCTTAACGCTTTCATAGTTTATTCTTTGCATTGTGACTTTCACACTGCTTCCTTCTTAACTAGCTTGTGGAGCTGCCTGGAAAGCATTTCCATCTCTCTGAAACGTGTGTCCCAAACAGGGATCCAGTCAAAATAGCAAAGCTTCTTTCAGAACAAAAAGTTCACAAAACTTCTATTTGAAAATGTCAGAATGTTTTTGTTTCCCCATGAAGCCCTATAGTGGCTAAGCTGCCAGGAGACTTAGGTGCATCATGGGAGATGTAGTCCAGCTAGCGAGTAGGGACCAGAATGAGACACCTCAGTGGCTCAGAGTAGACTAACAAACGTTTCAGTTCAGATTGATCTGAAAGATTTGTTTGTCCGAACAGAAGGTTCTGCTGAAGATTGCTCTCTTCCCAAAGAAAAATGTTTTGTTCGGAGCCCTGCTCATCTGCCTGCGTTCCCTTTGCAGCGTGCCTGTTACCTGTCAATAAACCCACAGAAGGACGAGACGTTAGAGACCGAGAAAGCCCAGTACTACCTGCCAGATGGAAGCACTATTGAGGTGCGTAAGGACAAATATTAAGTTATTTTTCATAAGAAGTTCAGTGTTAGTAGACTGTCATGGCCCTCTCACTGCTCAGGGCTGGGACGTCTTGGTAGAATCTCTTGCTAAAATGTAGCTGCAGTGGGGACAGGATTTCTCTTGTAAAAAGGTTAGAATAGTTCCTTATCTATTCCTTTCTAAAGACCTACACTTATTGAACCAATTGATAAACGGTTTCTGATAAATATAGCTTCCCCCTGAGGATCGCTGTGCACCCGTAACTCATTGAAATCGCAGTGATCCAGAAACACGTGCTGTTCCTGTGACACCAGAGACCTCAAGTCCAGGGGTCTGCACTTGCAGGTTCTGATGCAGGATCAGGGACAGGATGAATGGGTCTCAGCTTACTGCAAATCCAGCAGCAACCTGTAGATGCGGGTTTATCTTCTCTAGCAGCACAGAAACAATCATTTGAAGAATGACTTAGAAAGAAACCTAAAGGTGAAACCTTCCAAGTGAAGGCTGAAGGAGAGAAAGTATGTGTTGTTTTGCCCTAGCACACCAGACTTGGAATTAGGAGGTCTTCAGTTCTGTTCCAAGCTCTGTTGCTCATTTGCTGTGGGGCTAGGAGCAAGTTGCTTCCTCAGTTCCACCTCTCCCCATCCATAAAGTGGGGGTAATAATTGACTTAGTACTGTGGTGGCATGTTGAGGCTTGCTTCATGTTCATGAGATCTTTGAAATCTTCGGCTCTGTGAAGCTACATGAGTTATTGTGTGTTAAAGGGAGCAGCCCATCAGCCTTTGTTCCTCATCAGGATGTTAATGGTGTCATACAAGCACCTGGTAGGCCAGAGAGACTCTTTTATAACTCACTGATGTTTCAGTCTTTGAAAGGTTAAGTGTCTCTGCTATACAGGCATAGGCCATGCTGCTGCTTGTGCCGCACTGGAAGCTAACCTGTTCCCTCGTGTTGTTTGCAGATCGGCCCTGCCCGTTTCCGAGCCCCCGAGTTACTGTTCCGGCCTGACCTGATTGGAGAAGAGTGTGAGGGGCTGCACGAGGTGTTGGTGTTCGCGGTTCAGAAATCGGACATGGACCTGCGGCGAACACTCTTCTCCAACATTGTGCTGTCTGGGGGCTCCACGCTCTTCAAAGGTCTCTTTGCCTTCCACCTGGGCAGGATGCCCTGCACACTACTGGGGGTGGAGTGAGGGGTGAGGTCATGGAATCCTAGGAAAGCCCCGTTAGATCTTCCAGCTGCTCTCAAATGGTCAGGGCAGGAGTGAGGCTTTGTCTAGCTTAGCAATGAGGACTCCACCACTTCCCTGGGAAGATGATGCCACAGCCTGCGACTTTATTCTTTTCTCCAGAACTATTGACATCCAGTGTCATCCCATTACTCCTAGTCATCCCCCCGTGTCCCCCTAGATAATCCCTCCCCTGCTTGGAATCGCCTCTCAAGCTTCTGTAGACTGAAGTAGAGACTTCTTAAAGGCATCCGGCTCCCACATATGTCACTGATGCTCTCCCCTTGCTCTCTTGTCCTTCCCCTTCTCCCATCATCATTTTGTCTAAGAAAGGACTGGACAGCCAGGCTCTTTCTGCTCTTCCGTTGCACCGTTTTAGGGCAGGTTCTCTATTAAATCCGTAGAAGGCTGGTGCACGTCCTGAAGTTCCCTTAGATCTCTGCTTTAGTGGCAGGGCTGTCGAAATCCCCTCAGGCATGAGCTGAGCATGTGGAGTGATGGTAGCTACATCCCCATCTGGATGTCCCTGCCCACCTCAGAATGGGGGCCATAAGAGAAGGATGTAGAGGGAGAGGTTGTTCTTAAAGCCAGGGCGTGTGTTACACTCTGAGATGGAGCTAATGGAACAACCAGTTTCTAGTTGTAACAGAAATCCCAAGAACTCTGACACTGCAGCAGGAGTCAAGGTACAAACACTACTCATGAAGATGACTCTTTCCTAGGCCCTCCTGATCTGTGCTTCCCAGGGGTCACCCACAACCACTTCCTCAGTGCAAGCCTCCCTGCAAGTCCCTCAGAAGCAGAGTCTGTGTTACAAAGGCAACAGACTCCTTCCACTTCCCAGCATGCTTTGCAGTGAAATGAGTGACAGACAGGCTTGCCTTTCCCCCACTCTGCTGTCATTGGGACTCAGACAGGCTCATGGGGCTCACTCTTTCCACTATGTGGCAGGGCTGCTCTGCACCACGGCGTGAGTCCACCCTTCTGGTGAGAAGATGAAACTCTCCAGGACCCGCTTCCTGGTCTTCCACCCCCATCTGGTAGCACTGGAGGGACAGGAGTTGAGGGGAGAAGGGTGCACCTACCCACCCTTCTTTGAGCTTTGTAGTTGGGAGACTCAGCCAGATAGAAACAGGAGGCCAAGCCTACCAAGCTCTTCTGAGACTTCTCCTTTCTCCTCAGGGACAGCTTGTCTTCTCATTTGTCCAGATAAAGCCTTTCTGCCGATCCCGACCAGGAATGGTTATCTTTGGAGGGAGCAGGTTGGCTAGGAGGGTGAATCCAGTTATTATTAGCACGAATCTTGGTTGGTGCTTAGGGACCAACCAAGATCTGGGCCCAGTGTGCTAGATGCTGTAAAAATACAGAGTGGGTCAGCTCTGTAAATTATACGAAGCCCCTACATCCACTGTATCAGGATCTTCTTTCCGGTTATGCTCTGTGGGCTCCCCGAGCCTGCTCAGGACTCTGGGAAGGGACTTTGCAGGCATGAGCTTAATGGTCAGGTAGGGCTGTCACCCCGCAGTATTTTGCGCAGAGCGTCGCTGCATCTGCAAAAACTGGTCGGGGTCCATGCTCAAGGGCCCAAATTAAAGCAAGTTTTCCTTTTCTGTGCAGGCTTTGGAGACAGGCTCTTGAGCGAAGTGAAGAAACTAGCACCCAAGGACGTCAAAATAAGGGTAGGAGTGCTTGCCTCTCAAGGCTTCCTGGCCTGCCTTTCCCCTGCGGTGGACTGGCTAGGTTCAGCAGTCTTCAGTCCCTAGGAGACACTAGGCTGAGGTGGCCGCTGCCCTGCCCTTCAAACCAACTCCAACTTTTCTGGAACAGCCCAGGCACCCCTGTGGTGGCTACTCTTAGAACTGAAACCCATTTGGGTTCTGGAGAGGGGCATTCTGCTGGCAATGCAGCCCACCTTCAGGATCTCTGACCATGACCATGGTCGTCCCCTGGCAGTGTAGCTTGAAGGCAGAAGCAGTCCCAATGCATGTGTCTACTGGATGGGAGTGACTTGGGGGAGGAGGGTGTAACTGGGGAGCAGCTTGTATCCTGGGGACAATATTAATCTGAGTTCCCTGCCTCTCCTTTCAGATATCTGCTCCTCAGGAGAGATTATATTCCACGTGGATTGGGTACGTACTGCACAGCAACCCCGTAAAGCCCTTTGGCCTCCAAGCCTGGCTTTAACGGTGTAGCTCAACCCTGAGCCCTGCCCCTACCACAGTTAGACCCAGGGTAGCCCCGACCAGATTGGTCATGTTTGTTGCGAGCAGGGTTCTGGTCTCGTCCCTAATCCTCGGCATGGTCTGTTCCATCATAAAGCCGTGCTGGACTCTGCCCAGTCATAAGTGCAGCCTCTGCCAAGGAAACACTGCTAACCATGTTATCCTGTTGCTGTACCCAGTGGTCTCCTCTTGTCCTCCCATTCTCATCTCATCCTGCACCCTCCCGGTCAGTGGGAGCAGGCCCTTGGATGGTAGAGTTTGGGGCCGGATTCCCCTCATTGATACCGTTACTTCAGTGGAGTTACTGCTGATTTAGATCAGTAAGTGAGAAGGGAATCGGCACTGTAGGCTCCTATCTGACCGTGCCTATTTAAGGTGGTGGTGAAATAAGAAAATCCACTTTGCTGGCAACGCCTGTGTTTTGCAACTTGCTGGCTGTTGGTGCAGTGTCAGGTCCCCCATGGACAAAGCATGGGTGATGGCGGCTGAAAGCTCAGCATAACCAGCCTGGGCCTGAAGCTAATGGGGATTTGGTTTGTAAGGTCTGTTGGGCAGGAACTCTCCCTCTGTTTGCACAGGGGTTAGCACCCTGGGGTTCTGGCCCCTGGCAGCAGCCTGAAGGTGCCACCTCAGTCCAGATAACACCTGAGGGAACAAGACTCGCACTGAGAACCACTGGCTTGTCCCGCTCTGCTAACACACTCCCTCGTTCTCCCCCAGTGGGTCTATTCTGGCCTCGTTGGACACCTTTAAGAAAATGTGGGTTTCAAAGAAGGAATACGAGGAAGATGGAACCCGTGCCATCCACCGGAAAACCTTCTAGCCCTGGGACCCGTCCTGCAGTCCGAGTGTCTGGAGGAGCTGCGTGTGTGCGTGTGCGTGTGCGTGTGCAGAGCATGGCCCCGGAATGTAATGGAGCAAAGAGGAGAAGGATTAGATCACTTTTTTTTTTTTTTTTTTTTTTTTATTTTAAACTGTAGGAGGAAAAATAACCAGGCCCCATTTCTCCGGTCGGCCCCATTCCTTTTACCTTCACTCCTCTCGCAGCCACGTCTGTCACTCTAGAGAAAGGGGATGGCTTAGAGATGGAACAGCTGGACAGAAGGGATCAGACCACTGCAAGGCAACCAGTCAGGTTGTTGTCACGTAGCCGAAGACTCCAAACCCTGGCATGTCCTTACCCTCCGGCACTCCACAGCACTGGCTGCTTCACCCTGCGGGGCTGCCCAGCAGTGTCTCTCTCACTGGCCAGTTCAGCTTTTTTTTTTTGTTTTTTTTTTTTTAATATATTTTTATACAGAAAAAACACATTAGGAGAAGTTACAACCCCCCCATTTTTTGGTGTGTGCGTGTGTGTGTGCATGCGTGCGTGCTATGGACCATGACTGCACAGCTGGAGCAACTGCTGATAGGACTTAGTTTGTATTGCATGGTGTAGGTCACAACCACCCCTCCGCCGCTCTGATTGTAGTAGACGGTTATGATCTTAGGCTCTTGTTCGCTGACATTCTTCCTCCTTGGGAAGCAGGTGCCCAGGGTGGGTACAAAGGCACTGGTGTGTTTTGCTCTGATTTTGTTTGGAGAGGTTTACAGAGCCGTAAGAGAGGAGGCTGCATTTCCCCCTTTCTCCCAGAGCAGGGTCAAGGAACCATCCATTTTCAGCCAGACAAAACCTCTTCCATTTGATCCGTCCTTGGGCGAAAAAGCACATTGTAACTTTTGAATTATTTTATTTATTGAAATGTTTAATATCTAAGTTACTAACAGGGCTGCTGGTTCCAGGGGCAGCGGCTGCCCCTCTCCTTCCAACACCCTTGTACTGAATTTTCCATTGTTTAATGCGAACACTAATGTTTACAGCACGCATGCTTAGCATAGTAGCCAGCTACTCAATCCCGCAATGCTCCTTGGTTACGGTTAGCGAGTCAGCGTTCTCTAGGAATGCACCAAATGAGAGGACAATAAACTTAGTACGCTGGCATTATCAGCGGGTTCCTGAGCACTAGTTCTTCATTGCACTGGAGTGTTACACCAGGCTAACCCTTCTGCCATGACACTGCTACCGCGGCTGTAAGGCCACGGACCTGCTCTGGGGGCGTGTTCTGTTGGGAGGAAGCAGCTGGTGCTTTTTATGTCTCAGTGTTTTTGGTTTTTAAATGAGGTTGCTGCTGAGATCCAAATATTTTGCCTGGTTTAGCCACTTAAGTATTAAAGGAGAACTCACCAGAGTTGTGGAGTCAGGGTAGTAATCGTATCTCTATGTAGAGCTAAGTCTCGGTCTTCAAAAATAACTAGATTGAAGTAGGAGGAAATCATCCTGGGGAAACCCAGAGCTTTTCCTATCGCCTAACAGATTTGCACCTCTAGGGGCATGGAGGGAGTGTGGAGCCTTCCAAAACTTTTTTTTTTTTTTTTTTTAAACCACCTGTTTTTATTTTAGATACTACATGGATAGCTGGAGATTCAATCCCTGGATTTAGAATATGCAGTTAGCTTTATACTATAACAGCCAGCTGCCTCCATCAGACATGCGAAGATGCAAATACAGCTGTTGTGCTTATCATTAAAGGGAAAAAAGTGTTAAAGCCTGCGCAGTTAGAAGACAGTTTGCATAGTGTTTTGTGTTTTTTAAAGTAACATGCCTGTGGTAAATCCCTGCTTTGGGGCTTGAAAAGGAAGCTGTAAATGGCAGTAATTCCTACATGAACTTTTGCTTCACAAGCTACCCCTCCCCTGTTAATATCCCTGTGCTGCATCATGCCTGCAGCTGTGGTACTGACAGGCTCCAGGACAACTTCTGCGTGTGCAGAACAGAATCTGGTCACGGCAGCTCTGCAGTGGAGTGATACTGTGTGTTGGGAGAGAGAGAGAGAATTAGCCTGCCTAGGAATAAATTCCAGGAGGAGGCTGCTCTCAGCTGAATCCCGGTGCCTCTCCGAGTGCTTTTGGCAGGGCATTGTCTGTTTACACCAGCAAGAACATGAGTGGGAGTCAGTCTCACCTTCCACCCCCACTAAAACGAGCAAGGCTGGCAGTGCTACGCTCTTGAATACAACTGGGTGAGACTGCAGCTGCTTTCAAGTGTCTTAAAATCCAGTCAGGGCAAAACAAGAGCAGATTTGACACCCATTTAAGAACAGTGAAGATAGACAGGAAGGGGTGCAAGATAGGACCTTTCCATGGCAGTACTCCTGCACCACTGATTTAATCTGATATACTGCACCAGAAACAGTGCAGCTAGTGCCATTAGTACCACCTTTTAAAAATGCAGAGGCCCAGTATGCCTGAGCCAGACCGTAATGAAGCTGGGGTGTTGAATCAAGTAAGATCAGGGCCTCCTGTTGCAACACATGGTCCTCACTGGTGTAAACTGATAATGCCTTAATGGACAGCCTGCCACTATGCCTCATTAACACCAATTAGTGCTTACTGTCCAGTGGTGAGATGTTCAGGCTCCTGGCCTTAGCAAAATCTCCTGCTAGAGAAACCCCGGGGGGTGGCAAGATGCAATTTCATTTTGGAGTGAGACTTTGGTGACATTAGGAGTTACAGGCTAGCAGCAGATGGACTACAGAGAATTTTCTATGGAAGGTCTCACTCAGAGGTCAGGTGATTTAGCAGTAGCAGGGGGACAGTGGGCAGTAGTCTATAAAATGTTAGTAGGAGCTGTGTAGGCTGCAGCTACGCTGTAGTTTGTTATAGAAGCAACATAGCCTAAAGCAGACAGCAGGAGAGAGAGAGCTCTGCAATGAGGGCCTATTCTCCTAGTCAGCTGATAAAGTCCTTCCCCTGCTTCCCCCCTCCACCAAGGTAAAAGTGACCTAGGTTATAACTGTAGCACAGGGGTTAGTATGATCATCTTTTCACAGCCTTGTACATCAGTTGCTTATTGATTCCCTTTCCATAGCCCATCAATACACTCCCCACTCAAGCCTGCCTGCACCAGGTGGATGTCGATTTGTTCTTAATTCACCTCTGAGCTGTACCAGTCTCCTTCCCTTGCAACTCTGGCTAACTAGCCTTGCCTCTTGAAGGTTGGCACACTCCCTAAATGGGATTTAAATGGTTGCTTTGGAATAGGCCAAGGAGCTGGAGGAGGGTCCCCCTCAGCTGAAAGCAGTTAGTGCCACCCATGGAGCCTGCCCCCTTTGCCAATCTACTGCCTCTCCAGAGAGCTAAACATGAGTTTAAAATCTTTGCTGCATCATCGGAAATGAGCCTAAGAAATTACTGTGGCTTTTCCAGCCACACAAGGAAGAAATCAGCTTATATCATTCCCACGGGTCTTAGCTGCTCATGTTTTGATCACCACTTCTAGCAAATGCTACACACTTCTTACAGCTTCAGTGGTTGGCAGTTGCTGGTGAAGAGAAAAGGGAAATGAGGATTTAGACCCCAGACTAATTTGCATGTAGGCAAATCCTTGGCCCGCATCCATTTGTTTGCATGACTTGCAGCACATTCATTTTCGAAAGTGGCAGCAGATTCAGCCATGCAGGCTGCACCTGGGCCCAGAACTAACCTACTTAAGCTGCAAAGCACCAGAAGAGGCCTCTGGCTTTGGCAAAAGCTGCCAGATGTGGTTGGAGAAAGCAATGGGATGCAACAGTCCCCATGGGGAGAGGGCAGTTTGGGAACATACTTCCATTCAGTGCCCTGTCTTGTGCACAGTGCCGGCTTCGCACCTGGACAAGGCAGGGAGGTCAGCTACCCGGTGGGCAGTGCACGTTAGGTACCCAGAGCACAATTCAAGCAGTAGCAGGTACTATAAAGGCTTAACCACTACAGCAGGTGTTGCAAAGGCTCCATGATTTTCCCTTCCCTCCCCACTACCAAATTCATTTCCCCTGCAAACGAACAGTGGGAAACTGGGCTGCTGTTTAGCTTCCTACTAATCCCAGTCCTTCTAAGAACAAAGTAACAGTGGTTTGAAGTAAGAGAACCTGTAACAGCCCATTGCTGAGGGATAGCTGCTAACAATGAAGAGCCTGTTCCATTGGAAAAGAAGCTGTACTGTGTTCTTGTTGGACAGTATCAGACTGCAGGTGGTGCATGGAAAAAGGGAATGACTGTGTTAAGGACAGCTGCCTATTCTCTTGCCTGACCCCGTCCATGTTCCTCAGCCTGACTTGGAGCTAGCAGGAGCAGCAGCTCGGGGCAGGGTTCTGGTGTAAGCCCCATTGACCAGCCAGAGGCGCTGTCTGCAATCTAGCATGTGTTATATCAGCCCAACGCTGTTCCTCGCACACCTCTCCCCCCCCATGATGCCTGCTGGCACCCAACATACCTAAATAAAGTTGTTCATATACAAACCTGCCTCTCTGTCTGCAGAGGGGGGCTGGATGGGCTCTTACAGCAATTGCTCTGGAGAGAGTTTCTTCCCCTGGAATGCTGGTGGTCATCAGAGAAGTTACTGTTGTGGGCTGTACACTTACACTCCACAGCATTCCAAGTGGGTAAGACAAAGGGACCAAACAGACAATGGCTCCATGTCTAGTTGGCAGCCAGTATCAAGCGGAGTGCCCCAAGGGCCAGTCCTGTGGTTGGTTTTGTTCAATATCTTCATTAATGATCTGGAGGACGGCGTGGACTGCACTCAGCATGTTTGCAGATGACACTAAACTGGGAGGAATGGTAGATACGCTGGAGGGTAGGGATAGGATACAGAGGGACCTAGGCAAATTTGAGGGTTGGGCCAAAAAAATCTGATGAGGTTCAACAAGGACAAGTGAAGAGTCCTGCACTTAGGACAGAAGAATCCCATGCACTGCTACAGACTAGGGAGCGAGTGGCTAGGCAGCAGTTCTGCAGAAAACGACCTAGGGGTTACAGTGGATGAGAAGCTGGATATGAGTTGACAGTGTTCCCTTGTTGCCAAGAAGGCTAATGGCATTTTGGGCTGTATAGGGGCATTGCCAGCAGATTGAGGGACATGATCATTCCCCTGTATTTGACATTGGTGAGGCCTCATCTGGAGTAGTGTGGGGCCCAAAACTGGACAAGAAGGATGTGGAAAAATTAGAGTCCAACGGAGGGCAACAAAAATGATAGGGGGCTGGAGCACATGACTTATGAGGAGAGGCTGAGAACTGGGATTGTTTAGTCTGCAGAAGAGAAGAATGAGGGGGGATTTGATAGCTGCTTTCAGCTACCTGAAAGGGGGGTCCAAAGAGGATGGATCTAGACTGTTCTCAGTGGTAGCAGATGACAGAACAAGGAGTAATGGTCTCAAGTTGCAGTGGGGGAGGTTTAGGTTGGATATTAGGGAAATAAATTTCACTAGGAGGGTGGTGAAGCACTGGAATGGGTTACCTAGGAAAGTGGTGGAATCTCCTTCCTTAGAGGTATTTAAGGCCTGGCTTGACAAAGCCCTGGCTGGGATGATTTATTGAGAATTGGTCCTGCTTTGAGCAGAGGTTGGACTAGATACCTCCTGAGGTCTCTTCCAACCCTGACAGTCTATGATTCTAAGTTGAGGGGGAATAGGTTAACTGACAGATGTATTTTTTTTTAAATCTCCATCTGCCCTCACCCCAAGCAGCTGGGTAATTTACCGTAGCCAGCACGGTAGAAGTGAGGCACTTAGGAGGAATCTAACTCCAGAGAAGGTAACAGCCTGGTGGAACCGTTCACAACAGGCTACTCCACATGGAGCAATAGGCTGAAAGGAAGGGGGCAGATTCCTGTCAGAGCCAACAAATGAGTCTGCAGCTGGACATTTAAGACTTCATTTCACAGCATGATGGTTAGCAAGGATTATTGAACAACCTAGCGGACCCCTGCTGACAGGAAAGAGGTGACCTATGGTTTGAAAGTAGTAAAGGTGTAGTCCCAGTAATCACAGCTGGAAGACAGGCCAGAACAAGTACAAGACCGTTTTACAAGGGACCTATGAACCGGACCACCCGGCGCCTGCTCCTATTTTGTTGAGCAGACGACTGCCAAAGACAAGTCCCCTAGGTGTTCGTGTGAGGCTGAAGGCCAATGGTTCTAGAGCAGAACACACACGAGCCAGACCAAAAGTTACTTCCGAGGATCCCAGCCCAGCTTCCCCAGCCCTTGCTTTGCATTTTCATTTCCTGTTTTGTCTGAAGCATCATGGTTGGGGCAGTCACATGTGGAGCATGTCCTGAAAGTGCCAGCCCTGGACTGTATTGAATTCAGTCAGCTTCCTGCCTTGGAGCTGGGTGTGAACCACTGCCCAGGGTTACTCAGGCACCTGTGGCTAGTTTTAGCTCAGCTGCTCATGCCCTGACTTATTTAGAAACAGTTGCTTGTCAGCTAGTCGTTCCATAGGGGGCTGCCCCCTTCCTCCCCTGTCCCAAGGTGGCTTTGAGAGGAAAGGAAGCAGTTCCTGTCTGTGCAGAGCAGAGATTATCAAACTTTTGTATCACATTGCAAGCCTCTTGAGTGCAACCCCCCCCCCGCAATTGAAAACACTCAAATATATTTAACTCTAGCAATCTAGTCCAGAACTCTGCAGACCGAGCTTAGCAAATTTAACAAGTGATTCTCCAGCGCTAGCTGGTTTGTAAAGCACTCCAGAAACTGACCCCAAACTGAACTGCAGAACAGCAATATACAAAAGGTCATTTTTAATCAGCTCATTAGGAAATGAAGAATCTGTCAAAGTTCGTTAAAAATTACATAAATAAGTTATGATTTAACCATCAAAAGATACAGACGCCTCCAGGCGGTAACTATTACAGCTTTGTTACATCTTGGTCTGAGACCCGAGGCGGCTGGGTCCTGAGGTGAAACGGCAGTAGTTCGGTTGGCTCCACCTTTAACAGCAGAACAAGAGGAAGCCCCAAAGCGGGCACCTAGCTGGTGTGTGTCTGAATACACAGCAAATGCATGATGGGGGAGTTTGGCCTTCACATGCTCCCGATGCTTTCCTCGTTCCCCTGCAGCTGTGAGAGTAGGTGGGTGCTTGTCCACCTCCAGCTAAAACTGAGACCAAATCCCAAAGTGCTTTGGCATGATGCATCTTGGTCATGAGCCAGTTTTGCCGACCAGCATAAACCATTCCGAGACAAACCAGTTAGGGGATGTCACAGACCAACGGCCCCTGCATGCAACCCGGATCAGAGCTGTGCTAGCTACAAATGTGTGCTTGTTCTGACCCCGGCGTGATCAAGGTCTTCTGTAGATTTCAACCCCTCAAGCTATCTCGCTCCAGAACTTCTGTTTGGCTGCTGAGTTAGTCAGTCAACCACTAGGATATGGTTTAAAACAAGACATGACAAAAAAATCTAAGCAGTTTATCATCAGAGCTGGCAGTCTCACTGGTTTAGATACTGCTCTAAAGTCTCAGCACGTATACTCTCTGATGACACAAAACGAACGTCTGTTTACACAGATGGGGTGAAATCCTGCCCCCACTGCAGTCAGTGGGAGTTTTACCATAAACTTCAGTGGGGCCTGAATTTCACTAATGATAGAAGAGAAGAACTAGGAGTACAAGAATCACCTGGTAGCAGGGCTGTGTTGGGCTTCCCCTCCCCAGCAGTGGAGAGGGATGGGCTCAGTCTTAGGCTCATAATCAGGTTTGTCAAGATGATTTAAAATAGAGGCTCCACTGCCCCCAGACTGGGGGAGACACAAAACTATTCCCCTTACTAGGTACAGTTTGGTTCCATGGAGCTCAATCCTACAGCTCCAGGCTGAGGCAGTTCTGTTATTTCAGGGGGATTATTTGTGCTGCAGGGATGAACGCTTGTGTGAGCACAGGGCTTGTGTGGTAAGGCCCTGTGCCGTCTTGCTTACAGGCTGCAAAGAGGAGGGGTTACGGTGCTCAGCAATCTCACTGGGCCTGGGTCTTGCTGGTGGACAGGTCCCCAACAAAGCTGGTGTTGCTGTATCAATTCCCTTTGGGGTGGGGGTGGCTCTAAAGCCCCCTCCCCACAGCAGGAGGTCCTAAACTCTGTTTAAAAACAGGCTTCAAGAACCAGGAGCCATTTAGCAGAGAAAGAAGCAGATAAGCAACCCCCAGATGAAAGGCAGTAACACAGGGAAGGTGGGCTCTCCCCCACCCTGCCCGTTCACTGCAGGGACTCCAGCATCACATTCACACAAGCCTCTGCGGGTTGCGTGAAAGCAATTAGCACTGCGACTTTGAGCAGAGAGTTCCCCTCATTTGGGCTCCCAGCTCAATGGGCAAGTCCACCCAGCTTCTCTGGGCTGTTGAATGACTTCAAGAAGTGTCGCATTTAGCAACATCCCAGGAGAGACTTCTGCAGCAGCGACACGAGCGTTGATCTTGCTAAAGGAATTCTGCTTCACATTAAATGATTCTGGGGAACAGACTTGTCCTGAACCCAACAGAATGGGCTTGATCTAAGAACTGTGTCACTTCACTGCAGTCAATTAGGTGTCAGGCATTATGGCAGCAGGGAGTAGCTACATCGAAGAGTCTCAAATCCCAATTCCCAAACACCTATAAGATTCCCCCATCCCAACTTTTCATCCTGTAAAGCCCCTTCTAACTCCAGAGCCCTGCCTCAGAGTCACCACTTCTTCCAACTGGAGAATATCACTGTAACTGGCTGCAGTGAGGAACAGCATCCATTCCCCGAAGGAGATGACCACAATGCCTCTGCAACCCTACCTGCTCCTGCTGACCCAGGGAGCGAGAGCAGGGCAGGAGACAAAGGCCTAGCCCACACTAGAAAGGACTGCAGGTCAGGCTAGGCAGGGATGCAGCTTATAGCCTCACAAGAGTGCTTTTGCCTGTGTGGCTTATACCAGTTCCCTGAACCAAATAAGCCTTATTCACAAAAGCTTTATTTTGCTGGTATAACTGCATCTACACTGGGACTTTTGCAGTAAAAAATAAAACAAGTTACCCCCTTAACTAGCACACTGGTAAAATTTCTAGTGCAGAGCTGCTCTGAGCCCAGGACTCCTGGACAGCACTGCACAAAACCACCATGAGGCTGGTCCAACAGCATCTCCCATCGATGCACCACAGGGTGAGATACTGCACTAGAGACCGTGTTAGAATGTCTGTCTCCTTTACGCTATGCCACTGTCACCCACCCTCCCTTGAGATCAGCAGCACCTCAGAAAGTGCAAGAGCTAAGACTCCATCTGATTGCCTGAGCAAACGCCCCCACTCTGAGCACACACAAGTCACCCCTGTCTCTGGCACACCTGCCTTCCAAACCGACTGCCCCCTGGAGTGAGGATACGTCTGCATTGTGAGCATTTCACAGTTGAATTGTAAACACTTCTAGTTCTTAGCCAGCAAGCCCCCTCGCCTCAGTCTGCATCCCCTGGACTGCAGAGAGGCGTAACCACACCCACAGCACAGAGTCAGTGAGAGCCGAAGGGCTCAGGCACATCTAGATCATTTTGATCTCTCGTGATCGACTCTGAGTCAGGCTCTGGCGCTGGGACTTGACCGTCTGGAGGCGCCTTCCATGCAGGCTGAACTGCGACCAGCTGAGGAGCTGCAGTAATGCACATGTGATGGGGATGAAGACGAGGAGGTAAAAGCAGCCCTGGCGCAGAGTTGGTTCCCAGGCTGCATTGGACATCAGCTTCGGTTGGGCGCTCACCACGTTGCTCAGAGGGGCCCGCTGGAAAATGTCATAACCTGAGACCAAAACAGTGTGTAAGACTCAGCTAGAAATCGTAAAAAATTCCATGCACTCTCAATCACCATAGTAACACAGAGCCCACCACACCTCCCTCAGGAGTCTGTGCACAGGATTCATAGCCACCAAACAACATCCCATAGCCCAAGCAACTCTCGGTGCAATTCAGATACAATATCCCTGGGATAACAATGCACAGACAGAGGGGTGCAGATCTTGCTAGGGAGGAGTTCAGCACAGGAGCGGTGAGATGGATTAGCATCAGAGCTCGATCCCACAGGCCTGGGTTCAAATCGCACGTCTCTCAACACGAGAGGTAGGCGGTGGTGTCAAGCTAATCCGTCGCGGAATGCAACACATGGAGTCTCACTGGGACATGGGTCCAGTACGAACGTCCACAGTGAATCACTACAGCCACTTCCCACTGCCCAGGCCTCCCCTGTGGAGGTTATTAGCTCTGACAGTCACCGCCCCAGGTGGCATGGATGCAGAAGTACAAGGAGTGTTAACTTAGACAACCTGTTAAGTAATAAAACATCCTGCAACCTATGTTGCCAGTGGACCTTGTCCAAGTATTTCACATCACAAAAGCCAGCAGAAGCACTCATCTCAGCCCGCCCCGCTGCTTTCCCCAGAGAACACGTCCTACGTCACATACCAGTATAAGTACAGAGCAACCAGGTGCCAATCAGGGGGGCAAAGGTCTGGCCAGGCTTGGTTACCAAGGCAACCATCCCAAACAACAGCGCCGAGGCGGCCTGCTTTCTGCGGTTCAAGACAAAATCCTCATCCACCAGGTCAGTGACAACCAGGTTCAGCAGCTTGCAGGTTCCTTCCGTGAACACCCGGTTACTGCGGAGCATAGCAGACAGGGTACGACTCAGCAGCACACGAAAACGGAGAGCACATCAATACAGAGAGGGCGAATACAGAACAATGCCTCTTGCCCTTCCCTAGCACCTGCCAGCCACTTTACATGAAGTTTAACATGAAACACACCACTGAGGCGGGTACCACCCCCATTCACAGATGGGGAAACAGGCACAGAGAAAGGGGAAGTGACTTGCCCAAGGTCACATCATCACAGAGCTGGGAGCACTGGTTTCAGTTCCCGAGTATCAGGCTAGTGCCTTAGCCACAAGCCCAGCCTCCCTCCCACCAACCCAGAACTACCAAAATGCACTTGATCCAGAGAACCACCATCTGTCTCGCCTTGAACACGAGTCCATTGTACAGCCTGCTGCCTTAAGGAGGGTCACCTGGTCCAGGGACAGTCCTGCTAGGAACAGGTCACATGGCAAAGGCTACAAGTTGAGTTCACACACCAGGTGACAGTATGTTTGAAAGCAGCTGCCTGTAGTCACCCTGCTTGCGTGAGGACAGTCCCACACGCCAGAGCCAAGCCTGCATTTGCAGACACAGCCTGATTTTTGTGAAGAGCATGTTATTTCCTCATTTGTTCTTAAACAAGGTTTGCATGAAGTGTAGTGTAATCATGGATTGTTCCGTTCATCCTGTTCAGTCCATTGGAGGTGAGAGAGTTCTTCACTAGAAGGGACAACATGATCTAGTGGTTGGAGCACTTGGTCAAGAGTCAGGTCTTCAGGGTTCCACTCTCAGCTCTGACAGTGACTTGGTGCATGACCATGTCTCACCTGTACACCAGCTGTAAACTGGAGATGCCTCATGGCCTCGCTGAGGTGGCTAACCACCAGGACTGCTCCACCAGCTCACCTACAGGCACAGAGGTCAATGAAACCCTAGATAAGCAACATACCTGGCTACGAAGATGCAGAGAAGATGCACCTGGTCGGGTCCAGCTAGAAGCATGATGATGCTGAGAGCCAGCTTCAGGAAGAAGAGCCCTCGCACCACCGCGTAAACCCCACATCTTTGACAGAGAGACAGAAAATAGAGGTTGTTGAGATGAGGGGCGATGTAGGAAATACCTGTGAAGAGAGGCACAGACAGTTCAAGGGAGTTTCAGCATCTAACTGTGCCTAGAGACCAAGCAGAGACAAGACAAGGCTCAATTCATCCAGCAGGGCATTAGGAAGAAAACCACAGAACAGCTATACACATTTAAACACTGAAATACTCAGCCCTTACATGGCACTTTCTACGTCCAAGCACTGCACAACAATCTCCACAACTCTCCTGCAGAGGACGCAAGTGCTATCCCCATTTCACAGATGGGAGCATTGGGAGGTAAGTGACTTGTCCAGTGACACACAGGCAGTTAGCATTAGAACCAGGATTGAAGCTGCAAACTCCCAATTCTGTGCTTTCCCGACCAGATTCCACACAGAAGCTGCTTGACTTGGTGGAAGTCAGACAACATGGCAGTGCCAACACGTCTCAGCCCTGACCCAGAGACAACCCTCGGATTCCAGAGCTGAGGCTCCACTGAACCTTGCATGGCCAATCAGGCAGATCTGGATGGCAGCTTGGGCATGGTCCAACACCAGCTAAGGTTTGCAGAGCTGACCAGAGCTAGGTGTCTCTCTCACACACACACACTCTTACATCTGTGAAACCCAGGTCAGAGATCCAATGCCTGCCTCTCCCCCTCTGGCCCCTGAAAAATGTTAAAGATTATTTGTTGTGTGTCTGGGAAGGGAGGGGAAAGTCTAAGATCCAAGATGCTTGCAGCAATGGTCCCATCTGGGGATAGGTGGGCCAAGTGCCACTCCTGGAGGCCGGAGAAAAGAGTGCACCTTTCTCCCGAGTCTCAGTGCTTTCTGTGTTTGTAAAGAAAGAACTCAGGGCTGAGCCAAGTACCAACCAGCAGCTCTGGGGTGCTGCTTACTCCAGTTCCCCAGCAGGCTCACCTAGTAGGAAGGATCCTGTAGAGAGAGAGATCCGATCCGACAGCAAGTGTTCCAAGAAGAGAGGGAAGAAGTTGCTGTTAAAGTGGCAGTGAAAAACCTGTGACAAAACAGCACGAAGATTAACTGACCAGCAATACTCAGAGCAAGAAGAGGAGGGCTAAGCCAATAGCGTGCTAGGCTCCGCTCCACTAGGAGTCCAGTGCCAGGGTAACATGCAGTTCTTACAGGTAGGATCTGTGAAGCAGAGACGTTGGTTCTGCAGACGGTGTGCTTTGTTTACACAAGTGCTCTGATGCCATCTGCACTCACCTCTGAGAGCCATCAGTTACACCCTTGTGCCCCAGCAGACATATGGCCACCAGGAGCGGCCCGTAGCCAGGCCAGCCCAGCAGTTTGTCTGTGCATTACTGTGTGGAGAACCAAACACTCAGAGGCAATTGAGGCTGCAAGTGCTGCAGCGATGGTGTGGAGTGTTGTGTTGTGTTGTTTGGCAGTTACCTCTGTGGGCACCTAGCTGAGGAACCAAGCACTAGCTTTGAGCAGAGCCCAGTGGCTGTGACATGAACCTCAAGAATGTGGGGGGAAGGGGAGGATTCAGCACTCGCACAGGAAGGCTGGAAAAAAAAAAAAAAGATTCCAAGCTGTTCTCAAAGGCATTCGATGACAGGAACTAGGATTTCTCTGGCCATTGCTTTTGCACTAGTAATTCTCCCCAACAGCCATGATAAGGCACTAAACTGCGGCATCCTTGTTAAACTACACATGATGGTCTCTGCAGGGCTGAGAGTTTTCACTCCTTAGTAAAGCAGGAGCTCAGCCTACACTGAATCACCCCTCCTGGCTGTAGATGGAAGAGTAAGACCCCCAGACTCCGCAGGGAGTCCCCCCGTAACAGAACAGCTGGCTAGTGCAAAGCCACACAAGCAGGTGCAGAAAGCACCAAGAGGAGTTATGGCATTACTCAGACACAACTACCTTCCTTATAAGGAAGCAATATCCTGTTGAATCAATTTCAGACTGGCTTGGCTAACAGCTCATCGTCTGAATCACTGGGTTAGAGCGTCCATGCTAGACCTACCTGTACTAGGTTCATACAGACGAACCAGAGGAAGTTGTGGTGCCGGGACAGCTGTTTGAGGTATTCGCCCAGTGTAATCCTCTTCTCCAGCGGGGCAGATGGTTGCTCAATGTACAATCTACAGGGACAATGAAACCACTCTAATTGTTTCTGCACATGTGAGAATTTCTGTTATCCCCCCTTCCTCTGCACTCCCAAGAGGCTTGTAAAGTCAGTGCTCCCTGCTTCGCTCAGAAGTGCATGCACTGATGCAATGCTGGCTACTTTCCTCATCCTACCAGTTCCTACTATTCATCTTCTCTGTTCATGGAGCAAGTCAGAAGCTGGCATGATATCTGTTCCTTGATGGAAGCAACCACCAGAACCAGGATCATCAAAAAAAAAACTTGAAATATTTGCCTAGTGCGTCAGCAACTCAAATCTCCGCCAACATCCCTCCCCCGGGCAGCTGTTACACACCAATGCAGATTCCTACTACTCTAGTCCCAATCTTTATAGTTAGTTTTATTGTGGGAACACCTACAGGATGCGAGACACTGCACAAACAAAGACAGTCCCTGCCCCAAAGGGCACTTACAATCTAAGTTTGAGAGATGAGACAAGTGGATACAACAGAGGGGGCAGCCCGAGGGCACAGTGAGTTATGAACACTGGAATGAGCAGCATGCACAGATGCCACCTGCTTAGCCAGCGTCAGGCAGTAAGACAGACAAGATCGATACATTTACTTTTTCCATCCTCATGGTAAAGGGAGAGCAAGTACATTTCTATGACAATGCTGTGTTGACATTTTAACAGGTACAGGCCTTCTACTATTAGTGTATATTCTCGAAATTAAGGGATGGAAGCTACAGGTAACTTTTTGTCCATCAGCCACCAAGAACAGGATTACCGTCAGCAATACATTCTCTAGTGCTATGCCCCAGTCTAGTTTCAGATGTCCCATGAGATGGGGGTTGCACAACCCTTCCCTTAGAAGCCTATTCACGGCCCAGGAGATCTCAGCATTAGGATACCTTCCTTGGTCCTCAGCCTAAATCTTCCTTCTCTTAAATTCATCTCATAATTCCCAGTTATACACAATCTGAGTAATTCCCCTTTTCCTCACTAGTATTTACACTTAGATACTTGTAGGGAGACGTGAAAACCACCTACTAGTTGTCAGCGAGCCAAGCTAGACACAAAGAGCCAATTTTTCAGTGAGCCAGTCACAGCTGTGTGCAGAACGCCACATGCCACTACTGAAGGTCTGTGTACATGGGCTCTCGGGCACTTGTAAGCAGGATACTCCCACCACCACCTGCACTCAGGATAGCTGCACTCAGATTAAATTTGCTTTCTGGCATGTGCAATGGCACGTCTGACTTTAAGGGACTAGTTAGCGTGGGCCAGTTTTCTGAGTCTTGCCTCAGCTTGTTTGGTTTTGGCTACTCAATTTTGAAGGGAGAAAGCTACAGCTGTCAGCTAACTTTTTCAAAAATGCCTATGTGACTTGGGCTTCTTAGGTTCCCATTTTCAAAAGTGATGTAGGAGACTAAGGGTATATCTACACTTGGAGCTGCAGGTCCGAGTCCCAGCTGACTGAGCTAGCACGCTAAAAACAGTGTAGCCATAGCAGCAGCAGGGACTAGCCACCCTACGTACGAACCCATCCGAGACCCACACCATCAGATGGGCATTTCTCTGATGCTATGTAGTTTGGTGCCACTTACTCTTTTAAAGTCGACTCTTGGTCCCATTTCACTTTCACTTCAGTCTCAAATCGTTGTCTTAGCAACCACGTTGCCAGAGTAAACCCAGCAACAGAGCAGAGAGCTAGCACCACACAAAATATCCGGAAAGAAAAGAAGTCTTCTTTGTTCCACACTGCATAGGACATGAAGACTGAGAGGGAACCGATGGCACTAAAAAGCGAACAGTAGAAATTTAGGCTAGTCCTGTCCTTTGCAGAAACAGCAAGGTCTGCGAGCAAGGCATTGTGGTTGAGATCCACCACGGTAAGAAAGCTGTCATAGAGGCAGAGGCAGAGGAGGAATTGGAGACCTGGATGGGCCCATGAAACCCAGAAAGCCAGGAAAGAGATGGCAAAAAGGGGCCCATTGTGGCTCAGTGCCTTAAGTCTCTTAAGAATGACTTCTGGTGAGGAGATCTCCACCCCTGACCTGCAAGAGAAGAGAAAAACTTTGATCACAATCCCTGGGAAGTGTCCCTGCCACACCCTTTATCCCCTGATAGGGAAGGCTCAGAGGGCAGTGGAAGTGATCTCAACACTGCATTTGTCAGGGTAGTAAGTGTCTTTGTTCAACTCCCGTCTCACTCTGCTAATATGAGGAGATAACAGGCCCCAAACACACAGGAGTGAACAGAGCCCATCTTGGCAGGCTAGCATTGTCTGCTTCCCAATCCCACGGTAAATCTGCAGCAATGCAGATTGTTCAACTGGTTATAACAGTGTAGCTCTGTCTCCCTTTAGTGGATGGACCACGTATAGTGGTTAGTACATCAGCTATTGACTCCAAGTTTAATGGGACTTAAATAAATATAATCATAATAATAAATGACTTAAGCAGCAGAGGCTCGTGCTTTTAAATCCGGAGTTCCAGACTCAGTCCCGCAAGGTGACTTGACTGGGGGCATTAGTATAACTACACCTGTGGATGACCTCCTCCTCTATACACTCCAGACACTGAAATGATGGACAAGCAGCACCCAACCCTGAAGCCACAACAGCAACATCCAACTTTTTAGGATACCATGAGCAGGGAAGTTTAAGATTTTCATACCCAGGGAATATTCGTCTTCTAACAATCAGCCTTTTTAAGGTGACATTTTCACAATCTTTTCCAGCCTACTCTGAAGATATTAACTTTTCAGCATTTAACGGAGGATACGAATGGCACAAACTCACTGTTGTGTGCTAAGAAATACCCGGTCGCTCAACCAGCCGAAGAGAGGGTCATTGAGGCTGTTCCAAATTAGAAACACTGTCTAGAAACGAGAGATACAATAGTGAGACAAGCCACAGTGGATCACTCCAGCAGTCGAGTCTTGTTACTGAGGTAACCAGCATCCAGATGGGGACCCATTACAATTCCTTGGGATAATAACCAGTTGGTACTGGATAGTGATAATGTACCACCTAACACATATGCCATGGCACTATACTGCAAAACCTCCTTTCTGTGCCCATACTGCGCCTTTCCAGGCTGAGAGTCATACTGTTTAATGGCTTTATGTTGTATAAAAAAATATCTACTGGCAAGTAGGGTTACACCACCCATTTTCATACATGACTCAAAAGTCATTTTTGAACTCATGCTTTGGGAGGTGATGGAATAACGCACAGAGGCCAACATTTTCAAACTTGGGTGCCTAATGTCAGGTACCTAAATCTAGACACAGGCACTCAGGAAGTCTGATTTTCAGACTCATTCAGTGCTGTGCTTCATTGCTGCTGTGTGTAGTTTGAAATGCGCTGGGATTCTCCAAGAGGAAAGGCACTCTTTAAAATGTACGTTGCTGGTGTTTAGACTGCTGACTCATTATCTTTGTATATTTCTACGAGTGAGGAGAGCTAGGTCACCCAATTTAAACCTAATAGACTAGCTCCTTTATCACTTCCTGCCAAAAAAGAAATTAAGTTACCAAAATGTTCTCCCGTATTCTAACATGATGCTTTGGTTTCAGATCCTACTGCATATCTTGAGAACGGTAGGAAAAAAATTTCAGAAACTTACCTCCCCAATCCAAAAGGACAGTTTATCAATCTTGTAAACAGAAACAAAGGTGTCCACGTAATATAGGAGGAACACATTGTGCAAAATGGAAACAAAGAGCGACAGGGACCCATAGATCACAGCAGTGGGTAAATTAAAGAGACAGCCCAACACTCGCAAACCCATGTTGGTTCATTCAGAGTGCTTCAGCTTTCCGGATCATCTCCATTTCAGGTGGGACACCTCCCCCCGGCATCTGTTGACTCTTTGTTGGGGGCCAGTCCATTGTTCCTCCTGTTGAAAAAGAGATTACAGAATTAAGTCAATTTCTTTAAAAAAAACAAACAAACCACAAAACCCACCCACCCACCCACAGGAGTGTAAGCTTTGCCAGCTGATACAAATCAAGTCAGAATTAGATTGCTTTGCTCTGTTGTCCAAAAGTGGATTTAATGGGATTTAAAATGCTAAAGGCCATCTGCTGTGGTAAAGCCATTCCCTTAAGCTGAGTTATCATTTGACCCAAACTATTGGACTAGATCAAGGGCTCTCCTCGGTTCAGCTGTTCACTAGTAGGAATACCGACAGTCTTTATGTTCTGTACTTTAATGCTCTTTGTTGTCTGGCATAGAGTAGATTAGCTATTTCCATACTTCAAGGCAAGAACACAAGAGGAAACATGATTTATGGTTGCATACAGAAACAGTCTTCAGAAGACAGAACTAATCGCAGATATTTTTAGATAGTCAAATGGAAGGAGAAGAGTTACCAGGGTGAACTTTAGACTCAAAAACAAATGCCAGGAAACCAGCAGGAATAAGCCCTAGTTCAAGCAGGTGTGATACAGCCTGACACATGCACACTTCTTTCACAAAGCACCTCAGTCAGCACTTGCTGCAGCTGGTCTCTCTCAGACAGAAGTTACTGAATTTTGAGTTATATTGTAGTTTTGTGATGTGGAAAGTCAATACCAAACCACTGTAATACCTAGTTGATACCACAATGTTACATGACATAAGCCACTTTGGAATCCAGGTCCCCAGAAGTAGGAAACAGAAGTTTCTGTTTCTCACACAGTGGGGCCTTGAATCACTACTGCGATACAATTAAACTCACTGGCACGTCCTCATTCCCTTCCAAAAGGAAGTGAAACATATTGACAGTTAAGAGAACTGCATCTTCAGCACAAAAAGCTGAGTCCCAAGGATTGCCTGACGGCACTTATAGAAAGAACTCACATTTTATTAAGCTAACTTGCAGATGAACACAGGCACTGTCAATTCTGTAATATTAGCAGCGTAAGAAGTCCCCTAACAAACAGTGAAAGTAACTCATTTAAAGGCCAGGCCAGCTCTCACTGGAGTCTGGTATCTTCCTGTTGACTTCACTAGGAGTTGCATCAAGCCTAGATCAAGGGAGGAAGAGGGGAAAAAAAAAAGTCAAGGGCCAGGATGAAACTTGATGGCAAAATTCCAGACCCATTCAACATTTACCAGAAGTCAGGAGTACAAGTACTTTATGGCAAATGTAAGAATAGCTCTCTGCCCAGCCCAAGGAATGCTCAGTCACTTCCTTCTAACTCAGTCATCGTAAGCAGCGTTTATTCTCTCATGAAAGTACTCCTGGGCGAATTCTGCACCACTGCATGTGCGCAGAACTCATATCCCCCGCAAATTTCTTTGCTTCCCCACAGAAAAATGACTCTGTGATGGGGAAACAAAGGGAAGCCACAAAAGCGATCATGTGCTGCTCCCCAGCAGTGTGAGTCCGTTGTTTCGGGCATCCAAAGCAGCAAGCGAAGCAGTAAATCACTGGGGGAGCCAGTGGCTCCTACCCTGTGCCAGGCTCAGCTGCTAGTCCCAGCAGGGCTGGGGAAGATGGGACTTCCTCTTCCCCTGCAAGAAGCGGCCAGGGCTGGTCAGACCCCCTTGTCGAAACCTCTTCAGCTGCAGGAAGCTTCGCACCATCCTCCTTCCTGCCTCCATTGCTCCTCAGCCATGTGGGGGATAGGTCACTGTACAGGGAGCTGCTCCCCCGTCCGCCCAACCCCTGTGCATCCGGATCCACTTCATACCCAGATTGCCCCACCAAGCCTCACTCCCTGCAGAACCCTCCCACTGCGCCCCCTGAACCCAAAGCCACACCCCAACAAGCCTCACCCTCTGCGGCTGGAGACCCCTTGCACCCACACACCTCTGCATCCAGACTGCCCCCCAGCACTTGAACTCCCACCTCAACAAGCCCTACCTCATCTGCACCTGGACCACCCTGACTAGCCCTGCACACCCAGACCCCTCACCCCACTGAACCCCACCAAGCCAGCACCCCATCTAGCCAGCACTCAGACCCCCACCCTGCTGAGCCCACCACACCCAGACCCCCCCTGCTGAGCCCCACCCACCTTCACCTGGACCCCCCCTGCAGAGTCCCATTGCCTCTGCACCAGAGCCCCCTACCAATAAGCCTTGTTCATCCAGATGCCACCTGGACCCCCTCCTCCCCCACCAAACTGCTCGCAACCAGATTCCCCCACACAAACCCTATCACCCCACAATAGGCCCCTCCAAACTTGGATCCTGCTGGGCTGATCCTGCCTGTCTACATATAGTGAGGCAGGCCTGGCCTTTGTGGTGTGTGCAGCCTCACTGCTGAGTCTGTGTCACCGTGTGGGGGCTGCAGGGTGATCTCTACCTCTGTGCAGACAGTGGCCTGTGCTCCCCACTGCCATGCTGGAGCCTCCATATTTAGTTATTGACAAAATCTTCAGAATTTTAAAATGTTGTGTGCAGAATTTTTAAATTTTTGATGCAGAATTCTCTCAGGAGTAATGAAAGGGAAACAGTTTGTCAAATGGAAAAGGAGAGAATCTGGAGGGAAAATATGGGCTGCTACCGTGTGCAGAGTAAAAAAACAAAACAAACTGTGCTTGTTTCTGATCTCATTCACATTAGTTTTATACTGGGGCAATTCCACTGAAGCCATCCTAGTTATTCCTGATTTACCAAAGCAAGAATAGCATTTTCTCTGGCTATGCAGGATATCCGCACTGAGCCCAAAAAGATGCTGTCCACCATACTAAGTTTTATTCCCATGTATTCTCAGACTAAAAAATCTCCATACTACTTTGACTCACTATAAGGCAGTACTAAATCAAACATTTAGTGAGAAAACAGAGGATCTAAAGTCTCCAGCGCTGTCAGCATCTTTCACAAGCACTGACAGAACTGCGTATCTTGAGAAGCGAAGCCCTGACCCAAAGCCTGTATCAGAGCAAAGAGTCAATCTAACACTGTACATCACCCTGAATTTGTAAAGGCAACAGAGCTCCTGGAGCTTCCACAGACATTCCATTTTGCCATTTACATACCATACTGTTGATTTAAATAAGAGTAAAAGCAGCTTTGGTTTTTCCCTGTGACTCCATCACAGATGTATAATCTCTCACAGAAGGTTAAAGCATTGACATCTGTAAGCAATTAAAGTTTGTTTGCGTAGTCATGAGGTCATTCATATTTTCCATTTGTAAATGTGTGGATGAAAGGAACAACATTATAAAGAACTTGCATGTCAAGAACTTAATTGTCCTCCAAGAGCCATAAAAGCACTATGTTTAAATTTGCCACACTGCTATTTTTATAGACTTTTCCCTTGGGTGAAGTTACGTGTGACATATTTCAGAACTTTTCAATATTCAGCATCAAGAAATATGGGCCAGAAGAGTTTCAAGAGAGGTATATCTGTCAGTTAGTTATTCTGAATCTCAGAAGCGCAACTACTGAGGTGGAATTTTAAGTTCAAAAGCAATATACACAGCAATTTCAGTTTCAGAAACTTTAACTTCTGCAAAGTTTGCATTTAGTACATATGTTTCACTCCTGCCAGTTACAGTCTACTCTCTCAGAAGGTGATGTTCATACATAAGACACCTGGAAGGCACTGCCTTTGTTACAAAGGATGTTAAGCAGACTGTAGCTGGCTTTGCATTTTAGGATTCCTGCAACATCTGGCGTAGTTCTCCAGCCAGTCACAGCCAGAGCGCGAACAGGTAACCAACATTCCATAAACCCCGTTCCTACCCCCCACACTCTTACCTTGGGACTCTCCAGAGCATGGAAGGCCTCATACAAGCTTTCCATAAAGGGCAATTTTAATCTTTTACTATAAATTTACCTTTATTGTATTAAATGACTTGTTCCTCACTGAGTAGCAGTTTATACTTTTTCTAAAATGTATGGAGATTTCTAGGCAAAAAAACCCAAATCTTTAAACTCTGCATTAAGATTGAAAGAATCAATCAGATCAGTCAAAAAAGCCTTGTTCTCCCTTCTTGTGAGAAAGATACAAGGTTAAAATCCCCTGAGAAGTCCACAGCAAAGTTCCTCCTTTACCCAAAAAACCCACGACATTTAATAGTTAAGTTCACCCAAACAACCTTAGCTCTTTCCCTCACGCACCACCCCCAGAACAAAACGAAACTCCAAG
Source organism: Gopherus flavomarginatus (assembly GCF_025201925.1). Classification (NCBI taxonomy): domain Eukaryota; kingdom Metazoa; phylum Chordata; order Testudines; family Testudinidae; genus Gopherus; species Gopherus flavomarginatus. The sequence continues at coordinate 136,699,064 of NC_066622.1, forward strand.
ACAGTCTGGTCCATCTTCCACAAAACCATTAATATCTTATTCTTAATCTTCATGAGCCCGTGAGATGGATGGATAAAGTTGTTGCAGAGTTTCTAATTGTTCTCAAGGGGGCACGAGGGGTCAAGTTCTGGGACCGTGGATTTAGTTGCAAGTCATCTGAGAAATCTTAACTCCTCTATGTTTCTTCAGGAGTCCATTGGGGAGTCATTGCTAACGCAGGTAGAATTACAGACAAGTACTGATGGGATACCAACTGACAATACTAACAAACTCTCAGAACATGGATTCGTACTATAATTATATTTTTATAAAGCAATGGAATGTGTGCACAGTAATGTGATACCACTGGCTCAGACAAGGAACACAACAAATAAGGAAACATATCATATGCCCTTTAATTGCTAAGCACAACAGGGAGGCGCCCAGCTGGTTTATTTGGCCAGCCATATGACACCCAGATACTGGAGGAAATTGAATGTCTCTTTTCTTTTATAACTATCCAATCGTGCTTCTGTCAAACTGGTTCACACCCTTAATGATGTTAATTGGTGCATACACGCAGATATAACTTTGTGCTACACAGATGATATAATTCACACAATTTATATTAGCTGATGCTCTGCATTAACATGGTTTTATGGAAAACAGGGCTTATCAAACAACCCATTTCCTTATTTGAAGGGATCACAAGTTTGCTTGATAAAGGTAACTGCATAGACACAAAATACTTAGATTTTTGTAAGGCATTTGACTTCGCACCACAGGACAGCTTGATTAAAATTAGTACTACATGACAAAAAGCACATGTTAAATGGATTAAGAACTGGCTAACTGACAGATCTCAAAAAGTAGATGTCAGTATAGAATCCCCACTGAATGGGTGGGTTTCCAGTGATGTTCCACGAGAATCAGTACTTGGCCATGTTTTTTAAAGGATGTTGAAAAACTAGACAGGATGCAAAAATGATTCAAGGGCTGGAGAAAATGTCTTGCAGTGAGCAATTTAAAGATCCTGATCTGTTTAAGTTACCAAAAAAATTGAGCACTGCCTTGATTATAGTATATCGGTAGCATCATGAGGAGAAAAAAAAAGGTGCTGCTAATGCAGAGAAAGGCATAACAAGAACAAGTGGCTGGAAGCTGGCACCAGAAATTTTCAAATTAGAAACAAGACACAAGTTTTTAAATAGTGAAAGCGATTAAGCTTTGGAACCAACTACCAAGGGAAGTGGTGAATTCTCATCTCTTGATGTCTTCATAAAAGATGGAGTCTTTCTGGAAGATTCGCTTTAGCCAAACAAATTATTGGGCTCAATAAAGGGTAACTGGGTGAAATGTAATGACCTGTGATATACAGGTCAGACTTGATAATCTAACAGTCCCTTCTGGCTCTAAATTCTGTAAATGTATGATTTTTCTATCAGAGACAGAGCAGGTGAGGTAATATCTTTTACTGGACCAACTTCTGCGGTGAAAGGGACAAGATTTTGAGATCCCCAGAGCTCTTCTTTAGGCCCGAAGAAGCTGACAGACATTCAGGCCCAAAGAAGAGCTCTGTGGAGTTCAAAAGCTTGTTCCTTTCACCAGCAGAAGTTGGTCCACTAAACTCATGCTCCAAAACGTCTGTTAGTCTATAAGGTGCCACAGGACTCTTTGCTGCTCTCACCCACCTTGTCTCTCTTGTATCCTGAGACCAACACAGCTACAACACTGCAAACAATGAAGCTTATTTTGACTGCCGCAACCAAGGGTTTGAGAATGTCTTTAACACATCCAGGTGTGCCTATGTCATACAAAATTAATTCACTATTTGAGGAACACGTGAGCTACTGTAATACTGGGATGGTTAAAGGGACACAGTCATCTTGAAAACCATTTATGTTTGACTTTTGTACCTCTTGTTATTACAACAACTAGACTTTCTAAAATAAAGCAGCAAAAGCCTCCTGGGGGTCCAGTTTATTTACTTTGTGCATTTGACAGCAGTTGGTGCATAGTCAGTTTCACTGTTTCCCTATATAATCAGTTAGCAAAGGAGAAACTGATTGCAACTTGTCAGTGAGAGAACAGGGGAAAAACCATTCTGAGAGTAATTGGTATCAAAAGATTGATGTTGACAGTGCGCCTTTAAAGATGAGTTTATGGCACAGAGTCACATATCTCAGTCTATCTTCAAATCAATCAGTGGCCTGGGCCCAGCATATCTAAAAGACTGCCTCATGAAGATCCTTCTAGGCAGCTTTGCTCCTCAGGCAGAATGGAACTTTTTACCAGAAGGGAAAGCTCATCTGTGCAAAAGTCTGAGATTTCTTGGGGGCCTGTCCAAGACAGCAGGACAACCCCCCCAGGAACTAAAGACCATCACAAGCACCACCTTCTGCTCCAAATGCAAGGTGCTTGTCTTCCAACTGCCTTCTCTGGCAAACACTCAGCAATGTGTACATGTTAAAAATATATTAAAACAATCCCCTATAGAGACATAACTGCACACAAAATTCTTCCTTACAGAGAGGACGAGAAAGAGAATGACCCACACCTGACAGATGTTAGTCTCCTGGCTCAGATACTAGTGATAAGGGTGGTATAAGAATCTGAACAAAACATCAAGTTGACAGGTTCACTCACAAGCCAGATATTTAACATTACTTTGATTTTGTTTTGTGTTCAGGTTTAAAACAAAACTCAACTACTCTTGTGCTGAAACCCTGGAGATACAGCACTTCAGTACCTGCCCACTATTCTCATTAGCATTAGTAGGAAGCGTACAGCAAGCTGAGAAGCATTGGTGTCACTTTTCATGCTGTTAAAGAGAACATCTCTGTCTAGGTAGTTCTTCTCCACTCATCATCATGGTATCGGAGCAGGATTCCCCCACAGAACTCATTTCAGTATGGACTGGTCAGTGAGGGTTTTTTTGTTTTTGCTTACAATCTTTTGAAAACTGCAGTCACTCTCTCTCTCCCACCCTAGGATTTCAATCACCAGATCATAAGGTGTTTCCTGAAAGGCTTATTGAAGTCTGTCACAGGGCCCGAAATTGAGGCAGTCAGGAACCTTTGTAATGATTCAATCCTGAAAGATACCACTGGACCAGTTTAAGCAGATTTACCTACACTGCTATGAGCATTTCCCCATGCAAGAAAGAACTTCCCAATACGGAACAATGCAAGTTCTCCTTTACCCACTCACACTATTTGTGCAGCATCTGGATACAGGTTTCAGAGTAGCAGCCGTGTTAGTCTGTATCCGCAAAAAGAACAGGAGTACTTGTGGCACCTCAGAGACTAATACAGGAATTGTTTGCTTTGTCGCAAAGGGGGATGGTTCAAGAAGTGGTGACAGCATCATCTCCACCTGAAGTCCTAGTTCAGATCAAGTTTTCACCTGGTCATTCAGACACCCTTGAAACTGAATATTGAGAAGAGATTAGTAACTGGAGTAGGGGGATGGAGAAGCAGGACTCCTGGGTTCTAGTCACAAGCTCTACCATGGACTTCTTGTGTGATCTTTGTCAAGTCACTTCCCTGCTCCACACCTCCATTTCCTGATCTGTGAAATGAGGATAACACACACCTACACCTCCCCAGGGGCAGGAGATGGAATTTCTGTTTGTGAAATACTTTGAGGTGTTCAGATAAAAGTCACTAGAGAAGTGCAAATTACAATGGAAACTGCTACCAGACTGTTAAGAGGAATGGGGATAGAGACCCTACTCCCCCCTCCCCACACAGGACAGACCCCTATGATGGGGCGGAGGAGGGACAGACACTCTCCCCACAGCACTTTACCCAGGACAGGCCCCTAAGATGGGGGGGAGGGGATAGAACCCCACCCCCTCCACGCTTTACCCAGGACAGACCCCTAAGGTGGGGGAAGGGGACAGACACTCTCCTCACAGCACTTTACCCAGGACAGACCCCTATGTTGGGAGGGGGGGTAGAACCCCACCCCCTCCACGCTTTACCCAGGACAGACCCCTAAGATGGAGGGGAGAGGGAGAGACAGACACTCTCCCCACAACACTTTACCCAGGACAGACCCCTATGTTGGGGGAGGTGACAGAACCCCACCCCCTCCGCGCTTTACTCAGGACAGACCCCTAAGATGGGGGGGAGGGGATAGAACCCCACCCCCTCCGCGCTTTACCCAGGACAGACCCCTATGATGGGGGCGGGGGGCAGACACTCTCCCCTCCGCGCTTTACCCGGGACAGACCCCTGTGACGGGGGGAGACATCCCCCGGCCCTGGCACGGAGCCCTGGGGGCCACCCCCCGGCTGGGCACGGCAGAGACACAGCGAAGGGGCACTAGCGGGGTGCAGCTCCCCCCGGGAGGGAGCGTTAGAACCGGGCACCCATCCCCCACACCTCCCGTGAGGGAGGGGGGAGCGCGCAGGCCCCGCCCCGCGCACCCCCCGAGAGCGCGCGGCGCCTCCTACCTGCCTCGGATCCCGGCCCCGGCGCTTCCCCCTCAGCACCAGGCGCGCGTGCGCACCGAACTGCCGCCACTCCGGGCGTTCGGCCCCGCCCCAGCGGCCCTGAGGCGGAGCCCGCGGCGGCCATCTTCACTCCGGGCAGACGAAGCCAGGAAGCCCCACCCTTCCGGCCATCTTGGGCGAGCGCTCATTTTGAAGGTGGGGGGGTTCTCAGCTGAGTGACATAGCGATGAGCCAGTCAGAAAGCAGAACATCTAATTTACATAGTCACGCTCCTAACGCCGCAAACCGCAGAGATCCGGATCCGGAATGGGGAGGGGATACGGCAGGGGCCCTTCTAGCCGGGCCGCTCTATGGCCCGGGCACTTGAGGGCGGAGAGCCTGAGCTGGGCCGGCCCTGCTCTGCCCTCGCCCCCACCCCGTGTCCCTCCGACTGGGGGCCCGGCTCAGGGGTCGGGACCCTGCGGCTGTGTGAGAGCCCCCGCCCCGGTGACGCTCCCCAGCGCTGAGCAGGGCTCGGGGCACGCTCCAGGGCTGGGCTCCCGCCCACAGCCGGGGGCCGAGGAGGGAGATTCCCTGGGCCACAGGGGCGCCCTGTCCCCGGAGCTGTTCCAGAGCGGGAGGACGCGGGAGTTGTTACGCGGCAAACCTGGACACACGCACCGGCCCAGGGGCGCCGAGCCTCGGCTTCACACAGGAATAGACGTTTCTCCAGTCCGCAAACTCCGCGTGCCCTTCAGAGCTCCCCCAGCTCCCCCCGGGGATCGTCTGCTTGTGACTCCTCGTTCCCGGCACGCGGTTCCAAGCAGCATGAAGATACAGTTCCTGGGTGGTAGGGCCCGGCCTTCCCGCTCGCCCCACACACTCCGCGGATGGCAGGAACCCATGTGCAGACTTCTTTCCCTTTGGGGCGGGGAAGGAAGAGCGATCAGCAAAGTCCTCTACGCTCTTTGATGTTCCACAATCCGACATCTGGTGTCAAGGGGGGGCGGGGGCAGGACATAACACCTCTGGTTGGAGATCTCCACCTTACACTAATTAATGTTTCTCTCCTGTCTGATTGTTGACACAGTCACAGAGGCTTATTACTCAGATGCTTAAACAGTACCGTACAGTGTGGGATACAGATGTTACGAGTGAGATTAATGAATGCAGCAATTTATAAGCATTCAATAAAGTCTAAACACTAAGCACATTTTTATAATTCTAATACTTATTGTAACAATACTGACACACAGGTCAGGCTGGTTCCAGCTATGTATTTGTCACTGTTCCACAAAGGCCTGGGGTCCTTGGCATGAGCTGGCACCTGGTCTGCCAGTATCACATCTTCTACTGTGGGGAGCCCTGCCGGGGACCTTGTTCCCCTAAGACTCTATGTGAGATCCCTCAACCCCAATGCCTGTCTATTCTACCTCTGGGGCCATGTCTCCTTAAGACTGTGATCCCTAGCCCCCACCCCTTCCACCCCCAGGAAACCCAATTATGGCCCAAGTACCCATGAGACTCTGCAGGACCCACAGCCCCTGCCTTCTCTTTTCAAAGATTTTCCTAATGCTTTTTGGATTTATATCTCCAGAACAAGATCAGCAGACAGATGGCCCAGCTGTGGACTGCAGGCCATTGGCGGTCTATGGAGCACATGCCAGCAGTCAGCAGAGATCTGGCTGGTCACATTGTGCTGAGTCCAGCTCCTAGCTGAGAAAGACAGAATAGATGGGAGACAGGTTGAAATGAAGAGCAAACACTGACGCCATGACCAGTTTTTCTGAGAGGTCAAAACACGTGCTGCATTAAAGACAGCTAAATACATTACCATTCTTACAGACATCACTTATTTTCCCATGCACTATCAGGGGAGTCTCGTGGGATTACAGTCTTGAGATAAATCAAGACTGGACACCTTTCTGAAAGAGATGCTTGTACCACATAGGAATTATGCATTAGTCAAATGTAAGTTATCACTCCCAATACAAGGATAACTGGATGAAGTTTAATGGTCTGTGTCATAAAGCAGGTCAAACTAGATTATCATAATGGTCTTTTCTGGCCTTTAATTCTATGAACTACATTTTTAAAACCTTCACAGAAACACTATGCAGTTTCAAAATCATAAAGCAAATGTCAGAAAGTCTGGAAATGGGCTGTTAAGGTATTCATCAACATCACCAGCTTCAACCAACCATCGTTCTCACATCACATATGGAAATTTACCTTTCCTCCTAAACTAGATCCATAAAATACACCAATGTCTAATATATATCAGCTATTTACCCTTTGCTCTAGAGATAGCTAGTCTGACCTATTTTTCTCATTAGCTACCCCAAATAGCCCATGAAAGCTTATGCCCAAATACATTTGTTAGTCTCTTAAGGTTCCACAAGTACTCCTCATTCTTTTTCCCAAATACTAAGACATTACTGTACATTAGAGTGACTAGATGTTCCAATTTTATAGGGGCAGTCCTGAGTTTTGGGTCTTTTTCTTATATAGGCTCCTATTACTCCCCACCCCCATCCCGATTTTTCACACTTGCTGTCTGGTCACCCTACTGTACTTGTGTATTAATACTATTTAAAAAGCCCCTTCAGGCCTTCTTTATTTCTCACAAAGAGACAACTAGAAATGGGGGCCCATTTTGTCCCCATGCAAGTTACCTTTATCTTCTCCCTACAGCAATTGATTTAACTGTTAATGGATATTCCCCTAACGAGGTGATACAGGAAGCTTTAGTTAGTGTTGGTAAAGGGCTTTGTGAGCTTTAAAGTATCATCATTTGCTGTATATTTCCTAGTCATTCTCAAAGCATTTTCTTATTTTATTATCTTCTGACATTCTATGAAATAGGATTACCAGCATCTTCACAAATAAGTCCTTTTTATATAGCCACTAACCACAGAAGTTCACGTATTTGCACTCAACAACATAATTCCAGATCGTGTAATTGAAGAGTGATTCACAGGCATACCTCATCAGACATTGAGATCACCTGTAATATTATAGAGAGTCCTTTTATGTAAAAAGCCTCAATCACGATCATGTTTGGTAATTTTCCATGTATAACATCAATTATTCAATAAGAACTAAAAAAACAATTTTGACTCATAGCAGGACACAAGCTGTCATTGGAAGGTTGTTTCTATAATATCTGTCAGGCCTGGTAATGGAACCATCACCTTTTGGGTTTTAACTTTATAGCTCAATTTATACATTTTAAACTAATATCCAGTTTGTTGTAAGATTTTTTTATGGACAACTAGGATTGCAACATAATACTACAGGTGCCTACAATAGTAGCTGATATGGGTCGTTCCAAGTGTAACAACTGGAATTATCGCAGTGATTACAAATAGACGCTGTGCTTCAGTGATCACTGATTCTGACTGATAAGCTGGGGAGTAGGCTTCTTCTTTGAAGTAGTAAATGGTAATTTTTTTTTAAGTTTACTCTTGATACTGTTCAAAGTTATGATCTTCTGAGGAATTATGCTAATGTTTGTCTGCTGTCTTGGGAAGGGGTATGAAGTTTTAAGATGTACTTTCATAAGTTCTTATTTTTAAGAGAATTTGAATGTATATAGATGTAGGTAGTTTCCTTTCTCTTCTTCCCCCACCTGACTTCATTTTTAATTTCTTTTTTAATGGATTGTGACTATCTTCAAGGACAAAAAGTGCATTTTTTTTTTTGCTTTATCAGTTAAGTTATACTATTAAGACAGCTAGCTTCTGTTGTATTTTATCACTTAAATGCTATATATAACTTTAAAAAATCTCTTTACATATTATTATATGTTTTATTATATGTTGTTTTGAAGCTCTATTTGCAGGTAAAGAATGTCTAAGTATAGATTAATTGTAGTATTTTAGTTCATCTACTGGTATTTTAAATCAGTAAGCAATTTAAGGAGGGGGGGGGGAAGACCCTGATCTGAAACCAGAATCTGTCCAGCTGCTATCCACTTTGATAAGTGTTTTAGAGTATTTAACCTACTTTTTCAGTCTGAGAGTAGCTACAATAATAAATAAATCTGTTTCCACTTGAGGGAGGACAGAAAAAAGCAATAGATTGTTGAAAGTTAAAAGCAGTTTAATGCTGTGGCTTATTTAACGAATTGTACATTAACAGTACATGTGTGCATCTTCAATTGTATTACCTTATTTTAACAGACAGCCTCCTATTTACACTTATGTGAACTTAATCACATCTACCTAAAAACATATTGGATTTGCTTAGCATAATCAGTATTTTTATGTACGTAAGTGACCCAAAGCTTGAGTACAAATTGACAAATACTATCCAATAGCTCTTGTAACTCTTATCCCACAATAAGAGTGGCTTTTTAAGTATAGTTAAACTCCATCCAAGACAACACTAATTATTCTTATTCCAAAATAAGTGTGTCCACATGGTGAGTTATATCAGTATAACGACACTGTTCAAAATTCACACTTTCACTTATACCGGCACAACTTTCCTGTGTGAATAGTCCCTAATTCTGAAGATCACCTGAATATAAAATGTGCTTTTCTTCTATTTAAAATGCCATGGTCATTGTCGCACTGGCCTCCAGTGCAGAAGTTTGTAAACTGTAAGATCTAGAGCAGCGGTTCGCAAACTGTTGGTCAGGACCCCAAAGTGGCTTGTGACCCCATTTTAATGGGGTTGCCAGGGCTGGCTTAGACTTACTGGAGCACAGGGTCCAAGCCCTACTGCCCAGAGCCAAAGCCTAAGGACTTTAGCTCTGGGCAGTGGGGCCCAGATTACAGGCCCCTTGCCTTGAGATGAAGCTCTGGGGCTTGGGCTTTGACCCCCACCCCCACCCCGGCTACAGAGCTTGGGTAGGTTCAGGCTTTACTTCCTCATCCTGGGGTTCTCTGAAGGGGGTTGTGGTGCAATGAAGTTTGAGAACCTAGAGAAACCCTCCTATGGCCTCAATCCTGTGAACATTTATTAGAGTAGTCCCCTTAAAGTCAAGGGGATTGTTTTGCATCAGTCAGGTGATGCATGTGTTTACAGCATCATCGGATTAGAAAGTACCACATCTGCACAAGGGTCATCTAGTCTAGCCCCCTGCCAAGAGGCAAGATTTGTCATGGCTAAGCCATCCAAGACCAATTGCCATCCAGATCAGAATGCTCCAGTAGAAAGTAGTGGGATTATTTAAAAATAATCAAGTAATCACGTCTCAGCAGTGTTTGTAACACACAGGTTATGTTAGTGCATGAGACAGTAAAAGTCACCTGAAACTGGCTAGTCAGTTTTACTGTTCGAATTAACTAAGATCTGCAAAATGCAAGAAGCATTCAAATGTATAGAATGCATTTTGAAAGTATTTAGACTGAAATAATTGAAGATGTTAGTGCAATAGATAATACAATTTTTCTTTAAATGTTAAAGGGACCCCATCTTAAATTAATCTTCTTTTTCTATAGCATATTTCATACCTTCCACACACAATTGAAGTAACAGTAAACATGCCAACTGATTCTCATTATAAAATATCCTCTGTATAGATGAAACTTGCCACCAGCTATTATAGGTGAAAAGTGATGCATAAATGTAATTCTCTGTATCCTCAGGGCTACAGCAGGCACAGCAGAAAGTTGCTGCTAATAAATGGTCTTTCCAGGAAATCTCTGCTAGGCATTGGGGCTGGAATTTTCAAAGACTCTTAAGGGAAGTAAGTACTGAACTCTTGTTGAATTTCAATGGGAATTGGGCACTAACTTCACTAAAGCCCCTTTGAAAATCCCAGTCTGTGTCTGTGAAATAAATCTGCTAAGTTTTAAAAAACCCACACATGTCTAAAGGATGATCTACTGTAACAAGTCTTAACCACTAATTCTATGTACCAAATCTGCACCCTGAAGTCTACAGGTAGCAGTACTAGGACTCAGATCATCCTGCTTCAGAAAAGCAGGCCATCACCTGAGCTCAAATTGTTAGCTGTGCAAGGCCCAATTCCTTTTATGAGAAGGCAGTGAAGATACATTGGCTAGTCCACAACCAGCTTGAAAAGGGTTAGGTGTTTTGCTTGACTAATTGGGATGTGATGAAAGACAGCTGCCTAATTCCTGCAGGAAACACCTGGGGGCCTAAGCAGCCTCTCTCCAGGTTTTTTTTTTGTGGGGGTGGGGGCGGGAGGGGGGTCTGAGTCATGGATTGCAAAGCAAAGGAAGAGGATACCTTCCATGAGCGTGACAGGGCTTAGGATAAACTCCTGTTATCTGCATCTCCCATTGGCTTAGCTAGGTTAGTCAGCTCCCTGACTGGCATGCTGGCTTTTGTGATGCTCTCATTCTCAGGTGCCCCTCTCTCCCCATTCACTGTATAGGGAGCCTAGATCAGTGTTGGTCCAATGATTTCTCCCCTCCTCCCTTCAGGTGCTGTGATGCTGAGCATTGCAACACCTAAGACTCTGTGGATTCCATCCTTTGTTCCTTGTTTCTGCTCCTCTTTCTGGTGCAATGGAGCTGAGGTGGTGCTCTCTCAATGAGCATCCTTTGATTGTAGCTGCAGCCTATCAACCAAACTCCAGCAGGTCTGCACAGTAGAGCTTCAAGGCTGTGCTGAAATGTTAAAGGACAAAGTCTGCTGGTAGAAATGTTGTACACTTATCCATGATTGACAGCACCTTTCTAACCCAAATGGGCTGAACCATGTCTTTTTGTTTGGATAACTTTTCTTAAACTGTACCTGGAAGCTAGTAAAAATAGCAGCACAGGGCCTAGGGTATCTGGACAAACATGTCCATGTACATAATCTGTTTGGTGTTTAAAACCCATTACTGAAACTATTCAGCTGTGTAGCCTGTATTTAGAGTATTTGCTCATTTGTATGCTAAGTCCTATCCTCTTTTATACTGCTATCATGCTGTCAGAGACCACTTTCTTTTTCAGATCTTAATCCCTTGAGGCTACAAAGGAGTATAGCAAGCATCCTTGCAACTTTTTCTGCAAAGTAAAGAATAAGCCTTCTCCAGGCCAACACAAACTTTCAGTCAAAACCTGTCTAATGAAAAACATTGTATATAAACCTTGAGCATAAAACAGTTGCTGTATTTGTAAACTGTCACCTCACTCCCAGTATCTAATGCACTTGAAAGCATTTTGGTTAAGTTTGTATATAAAAGGCAATGTACCCAAAATCAAACTTCATGCTATACTAAATGAGTGGGAAAATCAGGGCAATGTTAAACTGACAAATTTTTAACAGTCAAATTAAAATGTGAAGATAGTTTACTGCAGTAATAAGTGGAACACACTGCACCTGCTACTTTATAAAGGACACTTCCTTCTTTCCTCTCTAGACTTAGCTTTGTAAAAGCAAAAACATATCCTAGGCTCTTGGAATCCTTAAGACCTTAAAAATGTAAGTCCTCCAGTAAGAGAAACCCAGCAGCCAAACCTCCCCAGGAATCAGAAATAACTAACAAACCATTTAAAAAATGTAATGGATTGTGCTCATATACACATTTTTCTCTCTGACCCCCCCCCCCCGAACTTTGATAAGATGAGACTGCACTGAAGAATGAGGGGTTTTGTCCATGTTGGACTGAAGTTTGGGGCTTGAGTTCCAAGGATGAGAATGTGCTGCCAGCAGTCTCTTGTGAATATTTTGGGGAATACTTTGTGGAATGGTGGGAGTGGGAAAGGATAGTGTGCAAGATCTGGTTCAGAGTGGGAATTAAAGTACACATGAATACTCTAGTTTAGAAACCTTACCTTCTCTTAGGGTTCGTCTACACTACAGGATAAATTCGAATTAGCTAAAACCAATTTTATAAAACGGATATTATAAAGTAGATTGTGCGCGTCCACACTAACCACATTAATTCGGTGGTGTGCGTCCGTGGTCCGAGGCTAGCGTCGATTTCTGGAGCAGTGCATTGTGGGTAGCTACTGTAAAAGAATGAGGCCAATAACGTCGATTTGCGTCCACACTAACCCTAAATCGATATAGTAATATCGATTGTAGCATTACTCCTCTTGTTTTGTAGAAGTACAGAAATCGATACAAAGAGCAGTGTAGTGTGGACGAGTGCAGCGTTAAATCGATTTAATGCTGTTAAAGTCGGTTTAACAGCATAGTGTGGACCAGGCCTTAGAGTGGTGGCTGTGTTAGTCTGTATCAGCAAAAAGAACGAGGAGTCCTTGTGGCACCTTAAAGGAGAACCAAGAGAAGGGTCTCTATCCTACCACTTCTAGAGCGGGTAGGGGCACCTGCCTCACTGCTTTGGCAGCACTGCATCTCTCTGGGTGAAGTTGGTAGCTGGTGTCTCACAGACAGTAGCCTGCTTGGGTTATCCAGGAACAGCTTTGATATTCTGAAGTTAGTTTCCATCTAGCTCAGTCCCACTGGTAGCTGCTATGACATAGCAACAAGAGTGATACTTGCTAGTCTGTTTATTTGGATACCCCTGTCTCCTACAGTGCCTGGTAACTGTACCTTCCTCTGAAGGATCAACATCCCCACCCACAATATACTTTACTATGCTAAGTAGAAACTTTTTCCTGACTCCATCTATTGATAGTCTTGGGCCCTGAAGAGGTGTTAGCCTTCAATGCTTATCCTGCCGCAGTAAGTTCCACTTGTTAATGATAGTGTTCATAGTGACTTACTAGTCTGTCTTTTTTTTTTTTTTTTTTTTTTTAAATCCATTGTCTTTTCTTACTGGCCTCATTTCCTCCTATTGTGGGACAGGATCAAAGGTTATACCAAATAGGGGAAGATGTAATAGGTTCTTTTGGGAGTCATCTATAGCTTGTCATTCTGGGATGGGGGGGAAGATTATAATGCATAGCATTAGGCTCTGTCTTAATTTGCATGTCACTAGCTTCTTGAGTTAGTCTACCTCATGTGAGAGCAGCCATGCTGCAAAATGACGAGCTGTCCAGTGTCTGTGTGAGCAGGTGGTGAATTGCACGAACTAGGGCAATGGCTTACACCCCTGATGAGCCAATCAACTTGAGTTAAAAGTAGTGCTTAATCTGTGCCAGGGCTGAGCCCTGGCACTCCTAGACTTGGCAGTTCAGTGCCCCATCACCTCTGGGCTGCCTCTTTCAGTTCTGAAAGGGTGTGTGTGTGTGTGTGTGTGTGTGTGTGTGTGTGTGTAAAACAAAACAAAAAAAAAGTCTGAACCCTGGCACCTCTTCCATTACAATTAAGCACTGGTTAAAAGTCCACAGTCCTGTTAAAGCTTTTGAGAGTTCTGGGATTCAAGTTAGGGGCCATGTGCTGCCGTGAGGACAAGCTCCCAGAAGGAATTTATAAATCTTCGGGTCGTGTGTGCTGAAATGGTTGTCTCTTGGGGTGTGGATTTTTTTTACACCTTGAGAGGCCTACCTGACCCAACCCCTGGTATAGACAGTGGTAGGTAAACAAAAGATTTCTTCTGTTGGCCCAGAAGACTTCTCCAGTTGACCTATCTACTGCCTTTTGCAGAGGTGGATTAAGTACAGCGATGAGAACCCCTCCCGTCACCATCGTGAGTAGCTGCACTGCAGTTCTGTTGTCGTGTTTTGAAGTGTAAATGTACCCTCAGATATGGGGGTGGAAGGGAACTACTCACTCATGTAGTCTAAGCCATTGGCCTTCACCTCAGCCAGTGCAGGGCTATTCCCTGACAGACCATGCCCATGGCACTCCTCCAGGAGGTTGCTGGTGAACAGACTGGGGTCTCTTCCCTTTAGAGAACATTCTCTTCAGGAACTGATGAGGAAACTTCAAAATGTGATTCTCCAGAGGGCTATATGTTAAGATGCCAATGGTACACCAACAGTGACTTAGCAGTTTTCTTGGAGAACATATTTATATCTTCCCCCAGATTAGTTGATCATCAAAGTGCTTAGTCTAAGAGCACAAGCTTGTGTTGGATCAAAGATGATGGGTACATCTACACTACAGAAACTATATTGGCGTAATTATGCCACCACAGCCCCATGGTATAGACCCAGCCTATGCTGGCAGAAAACATTTTTCTGTTGGTGTAGGAACATCACCTCCCCAAATGACATTAGCTATGTCAGTGGAAGCCTTCTTCCATCAGTGTAGGCATCTATGCTGAGGTTATGTTGGTATAGCTACATCAGTCAGTGGTGTTGGTGGCTTTTTTTCTTTCTTCTCATTCCAACTGACATTAGCTATGCTGATAAACTTTTAAGCATAGACCAAGACTATAGAGCAAATCATTTAGCCCTTCATTGTCAAATGCTGGTGGGGCAAAGAAGTTAGAAACTGACTGTTGACATGACCAAGTACTGATGCTTGTTACTGCCTGTATCTGCTCTTTGCCATATGCTGTGTCGTTGTATCCCTGACAATCCCAGGATATTGCAGAGACAAGGTGGGTGAGGTAATAGCTTGGTAACAGGAGTTGGTCCAATAAAAGTAATTATCTCCCCCATCTTGTCTCTCTTGGTCATAGACTTTTTCAGGCCAGAAGGAAGGAACCATTTTGATCTACTCTGACTTCCTGCATAACCTTATAAGCCATGGAATTTTTCACCCACTCAGTTCCTACCCTGAGCCCATAGCTTCCTGGTTGAGCTAGAGCTTTTTTTATTTTTTTAGAAAGAGAGAGCCAGTCACATCTGCTTAGCTAACTGATGCTAGCTGTGGAAGAACAAAACAACGCTGCTCTTTCCTGCTTCCCCAACAAACATGTTGGCTTAAACTCTAAGGTCAAGATTCCTGAGTATTGCTGAACCTAGACTGTTCTATAGAACATTCGAGGGCTCTTTTCTTCAATCTTGCATTGGTCAGAGGAAGCAAAAAGAGTGGGTAGAAAAGACAAGCTAAGAAAGCTTCCCTGCTCCATCTCTGATTTCTCTGATGCTATGTCTTGTTGTTCTTGGTAATGAGGTATAAAGGACTCCGCTTGACACCAGCAACAGTTGGTGGGAAAAATCCTGTCTTGTCTTGTTAATGCAATCCACTTGAGCAGAAGCATCACTGAGGGAGAACAAATTTGGAAGCCCCCACTCTAACATGATTGGTTTTTCCACTAGTGTTTAGGTGACTCTAAGTCAGTGGGACTTATGCTCCTAAGCAACAGTGTTTTGGAAACTCTCTCAGTGCATTGATTAAAGATTTATTGGAAAACTCTCAAGTAAGGCCTCTACTCTAACAAAGGTCCTGCCGTGTGGTGAACCTCCTCCAGAGCCTCCTTGAAATGGTGTAGCTTAATTGAAACAGTGCAAGATTTGCTCATCCTATGGGACAGAGGGGTATGCAACTTCTGAAATGCGCTCAGATCCTACTTTTCTTGGGGAGCTCCAAAAGAGCTGTGGCCCTGGGATGGGTGGAAGAAGAAGACCATAAAGAACCGAACTCTAATCCCTTTGAGTGTTGCGTGTTTGTTTTTTTTTTTTTGGTTTTTGTTTGGTAGAATATCCAGTTAGATGCAAGTCCTGGCTGTCTCAGATTTCCTTTTTCCACGAGATTTTGACAAGCAGCATGAGGCTATCGAAGGAATAAGTTTGTCTTGTAGAACCAATAAATCATGCATTTACTCTCCAGGAAGGTAGGGTAGGGGAATGCAAGGCAAGTGTTTAACAACTTGGTATTAAACTCTGGAAGATTCTCAGGCAGTGTGGTGAACATTCTTGGGTCACTTTATTATTAGACCCTTGTTATCTCTCCCCTTCTTGCCCCCCTCCCCACCTTTTTTTGCATTCATGAGTACTCTGGCAGGTAACACTTTAGAGCAGAAACCTTGGGCTCTGAATCCATCCAGCCCAGACCTGATGACATGATAAAATATCTGGCTGCTTCTCCACACTAAATCTGATTATATCAGGGGGGGTTGGTCCTGGACTAGTCCAGCAGCAAAGCAGCTCTGATGACAACTTGATCAGCAAAACCTCTCCCTTGTGAAAACAGCTGGCATTAAATAGAGAGAGAACTGGCAATGTGATCATTTGGGGATGGAGTCCCTGCTATTTCAAAAGGCACCCTGAAGAACTGTCTTTTTGAGTGCCTGAATTGGATTAGGGTAGCTGAGGTAAATATTCTGCACATTTGAACTAACCCTCTGGTTGTATGCTGCAAATGTTTTTGGTTTCAACTTGATTATTGATCCATAGTAATTCTGTGTGGCACAAGTCAGCACTGAAGCATGCTCCTCTGCATATATCTTAAAAAAAAAAAAAAAACAGGAGTCCTTGTGGCACCTTAGAGACCAACAAATTTATTTGAGCATAAGCTTTCGTGGGCTACAGCTCACTTCATCAGATGCATAGAATGGAACATATAGGAAGGAGATAGGGCTACTTCCACCTTTTCATGTTCTGTTTATCTATCAACTCTAAGAGGCTAACTTTAATACGAGCTATAATCAGCAGGAGGAAAAAACACTTTTGTAGTGATAATCAAGATGGCCCCTTTCAGATAGTTGACAAGAGGTGTGAGGATACTTTACATGGGGAAATAGTCAATCTGTGTAATGACTCAGCCATTCCCAGTCTCTGTTCAAGCCTAAATTAATGATATCTAGTTTGCATATTCAAGTTTAGCAGTTTCTCGCCGGAGACTTTTGAAGCTTTTCTGTTGCAAAATTGCCACCTTTAAATCTGTTGTTGAGTGACCAGAGAGGCTGAAGTGTTCTCCCACTGGTTTTTGAATGTTATGATTCCTAATGTCAGATTTGTGTCCATTTATTCTTTTGCATAGAGACTGTCCGGTTTGGCCAATGTACATGCCAGCAATGCTCCATTAATTTAGGCTTGAATAGATACTTGGAATGGCTGAGTCATTACAAAGATTGAATCTATTTCCCCATGTTAAGTATCCTCACACTTTCTTGTCAACTGTCTGAAATGGGCCATCTTGATTATCACTAAAGTGTTTTTTTCCTCCTGCTGATTATAGCTCATCTTAATTAGCCTCTTAGAGTTTATATGGCTATTCCACCTTTTCATGTTCTGTGTGTGTGTGTGTGTACACACACACACACACACACACACACACACACACACACCCCAAGTCCAACACCCAGAGACTGTATTCCAGCCGGAAAGAAGGCGGGCAGGGCTTGGTGAGCGTCAAAGCCACTGTCCTGGACGAAACCCGAAGAAGCATCCAGGAGTACATCAGTAAGATGGCCCCCAAAGATGAGCTGCTGAGAGAATGCCTGAGGCGGCAGCAGACATGAGAGGAAGACCAAGCAGAAGAAGCGCCATGGCAAGACAAGATCCTGCATGGGATGTACCATCGACAGATAGCTGAGGTGGCTGACATTGGGAAATCCTACCAGTGGCTGGAAAGGGCTGGACTAAAAGACAGCACTGAGGCACTGATCATAGCAGCACAGGAACAGGCACTGAGCACCAGATCCATTGAAGCAGGGGTCTACCATACTAGAGAGGACCCAAGGTGCAGACTGTGCAGAGAGGCCTCAGAGACAGTCCAACACATAGTGGCAGGATGTAAGATGCAGGCAGGAACAGCATACACTGAACGGCACAACCAAGTGGCTGGCATTGTGTACAGGAACATCTGCACAGCGTATGGGCTAGATCCTCCCAAGACCAGATGGGAGATTCCACAGAAGGTTGTGGAGAATAGCAGGGCTAAGATTCTGTGGGACTTCCAGATCCAGACGGACTAGCAAGTACTGGCCAATCAACCAGACATCGTGGTAATAGATAAGGACCAGAAGACAGCGATGGTGATAGATATAGCAGTGCCAAGTGACAGCAACATCAGGAAGGAGTATGAGAAGCTGCAGAAGTACCAGGGCCTGAAAGAGGAACTAGAGAGGATGTGGAAAGTGAAGGCCAAAGTGGTCCCAGTGGTGGTAGGAGCACTCGGGGCTGTGACTCCTAAGCTGGGTGAGTGGCTCCAACAGATCCCAGGAACAACATCAGAGCTCTCTGTCCAGAAGAGTGCAGTGCTAGGAACAGCTAAGATACTGCGCAGAATCCTCAAACTCCCAGGCCTCTGGTAGAGGATCCGAGTTTGAGGAAGACACATACCACCCATAGGGGTGAGGGGGGGGGGGTTATATATATAATAATCTCCTCACTACATGTTCCATTCTGTGCATCCGATGAAGTGGGCTGTAGCCCACAAAAGCTTATGCTCAAATTTGTTAGCCTCTAAGGTGCCACAAGTACTCCTGTTCTTTTTGGGAATACAGATTAACATGGCTGCTACTCAGAACTAGATTTATGCAGGTTTCATTCTGAGCTGCAGTGGAAAAGGCTCTTCAATTTGTAAGCACCTAGGGGATAATAGGGTTAAAAGTAATAGCCAGCATGGATTTTCAGGAACAAATGCCAAACCAACCTGATTTCCTCCTTTGACAGGGTTACTGGCCTAGTGGGGGGCAGGGAGCAGAAGATGTGGTGTTTGTGGGTTTTTTGTGTGTGTGAGGCTCTTGATAGTCTAGACATCATAAGCAACCTAGGGAAGTGTCGTCTGAATGAGATTACTAAAGGTGGGTGTACAACTGGTTGGAAGACTGTCCTCAAAATAACTTCTTGCCAGTTTGAGAGAGAACAGCTGGATGTATCTGGTGGGGTCCCACAGAGTCAGTTTTGGGTCTTGTACTATACAATATTTTCATTGACTTCCTGATGAAAGGAGAATGTACTTGTGAAACTTGCAGGTGACACCCAGCTGGGAGGGGTTGCAAGTACCTTGGCAGGCAGAATTAGAATTCAAAATGACCTTGCTGAATTGGAGCATTGGCCTGAAATCAACAAGATGAAATTCAGTAAAGATAAGTGCAAAGTACTTCACTAAGCAAGGAAAAATCAAATGCACAACTACAAAACGGAGACTAACTGGCTAGGTGGCAGTACTGCTGAAAAGGATCGGGGGGTTTAGTCAATCTCAGATTGAATGAGTCAACGTGATGCAGTTATGGAACAGGATAATATCAGTGTAGGGCAGGGCTTGGCAACCCTTCAGAAGTGGTGAGCCAAGTCTTCATTTATTCACTCTAATTTAAGGTTTTGCGTGCCAGTAATACATTTTAATGTTTTTAGAAGGTGTCTTTCTACAAGTCTGTAATATATAACTAAACTATTGTATGTAAAGTAAATAAGGTTTTTAAAAATGTTTAAGAAGCTTCATTTAAAATTTTAAATTAAAAAGCAGAGGCTCCCCCAGACCAGTGGCCAGGACCCAGGTAGTGTGAGTGCCACTGAAAATCAGCTCACATGCCACCTTCGGCGCACGTCCTATAGGCTGCCTACCCCTGGTCTAGGGCATAGTAACAGGAGTGTCATGTGCAGAGCACAGGAGCTAATGGTCCTGCTCTACCTGCACTGGGGAGCCTCAGCTGGGGTATCGTCTGAGTCTGGGTGCTCCACTTTAGGCAAGATCTAGACAAATCGAGAGAGGTTTAGAAAACCTGACCTATGAGGAAAGATTTTTAAAATACTGGGTGTGTTTAGTCTTGACTGAGGTGGGGGGTAGAAATCTGGTAAGTCTTCAAATATGGTAAGGGCTGTTCATAAAGAGAACCGTGATTGACTGTTCTCCATGTCCACTGCAGGTTGTACAAGGGGTGTAATGGGCTTAATCTGCAGCAAGGGAGATTTAAGTTGAATATTGGGGAAAGCTTTCTAACTATGAGTGTAGTTAAACTCTGGAATAAGCTTCCTAGGGAGGCTGTGAGAATCCCCGTTGCTGGTGGTTAATCTCTGACAGATTTACTTTGTCCTGCTTCAGTGCTGGGGGCTGGACTTAATGACCTCTCAAGGGCCCTTCCAGACCCATGTTTGAGACTTTGACTTGATTCCATCAGCAGTGGCCAGATGTTGTGAAAGGTTTAGAGGAGGCCTATGCAAGATGAACGGATGCAGAGGGAGAAGAGCAGATGCACTCCATTATCATGCCCAAGTCTACCTCATGGGTTATGTGAACTGTCCTAATCTCTTCCAAGCAGAGATGGTGAAGATCATGTGTCAACTAGTAATGTGTGTTTTTGTTTTTGTATTTTCTAAGGCAGTCTCTCCATTTTGTGGGTGGCCTTGACTGCAGCACCAGCTGGGTTGGGGTGAACACCCTCCTAATTGGGGAGGGGGCCATTGAGAAGGGCACATTCGAAGTTGGGAAGAAGAACATTTAGGTGGGGGAAACCGACAAACCTCTCTCAACAGGTCCCTTTTTGGCAGGTTAGTACTTGTTACTCATTGTCTAGTAACCATAGCTGCCTGGAATGTGCCCAGGCTTGGGAGGAGCTTGGAGTGGTTACTAACACAATAGTTGGCTAGTCTGCAGGTTAGCTAGTCTGAGAATTCCTCTGGAGATGCCAGAGCCTTTAAAATTAAAGAATCAGAGGTAAGGTCTGGAGCTTGGTGTGAGTCTCTTCAAGGGTTATGCTACAGTGTCTTTCCTCGTTAAGCAAACAACCTGGTTGACTCCACTCTGGGTATGCCTGATTTCCAAAGAGGGAAGCATAGCAGAGCTTGAAATCTTTTCTAAGGAAACAAAGCACACTGCTGCCTACAGAGACAGGTAATGGCCTTTTTCCTAGCTGCTTGAGGTGTGAAGCTCACCACGGCCCTTTCTGGCTGGGTGTGCTTGCTGTCCAGAAATGGCCATGTCCAAAAGTGTCTGTTTTGCACTCTTGTTTACAGTGACTCTGACCTGAGGGCTCCGGGGTTCCTTCTTCCCACTGCTCCCTAAGATACAGGAGGTCCAGGTGTGATTCTGTGCTGAGTGCCTGGGTAACATGCTGTGCACTGTTTAGATTGTCACCGTCCATCCCAGGGGTGGCTGCATTTCAGCAGTGACTTGTACCTACTGGGCATTAGAATTGAAAGCGGCTGTAGCAACGCTGGTGCCTTGTGCGTCTGCACTACTTGCTTGCTGTTATCCAGCAAAGCAGCCACTGGCCATAGCCAGCTCTAAACTTTATCCCCACTTTGTCACTTTATTCCACCCTTCCTCCCTCAGGGTAGCCCACCACCACCTCAGCAGCTTCCTGCCTGCACCCCTGGGAGTTAGGGGTACAGGCAGGAAGCTGCTGAAGTGGTGGTGGGCTGATCCCCAGCATGTCTGCCATACTTTGCTGCTTCAAGTGACCATCCTGATATGGACCATGGATTGGAGTCAAAGCCCCACTTTCCAAGCAGGGAAGCCACTGAGTGCAATGAAAGATTCTGGTGGGGTGTGACTGTGAGTGACTGTAGACATCTGTTGCTCTTGTATGCACAGCAGGGTGCTATGTGGGCAAATAGGTTGCAAAGGCCTGTTCTATTAATTTAGATGGAATAAATGGGCCCAAAGAGTTCAGAGGTGTCAACAAGACCCTATCACTGCTCAACATTGTTAAACAAGGTTCAGGGCTTGGTATTCTGAGGCCTCAGCCTGCTTAGTACCATGGCAAACACTCCCTTTAAAAATCCCTTATCTAAAGATACAGAAAAGAGAAATGGAGCCTTTGAAATGCTGAGTATTAAATAAGGCTCATATTTGAACAGCATCCCTCCTTGCTTTTTTTTGAAAGGGAAGAAAATGCCCATGTCTGACTGTCTTTTTGCTGGTATCTAAGATGGTAAAAACTATTTTTGTTTGGTTTTGGTTTTGGAGATTGGGGATGTGGGGGGGAGAGAAGTTAAAGGTTGAGATGGGCTGGACCTTGTTGTAAGTCGGTTCCCATTTCCTAAGAAAAACGCGCGCACACAAGGGGAGAGAAATGCTTTTCCTATCCTTGCTAGTTTGTCTCTGGGGAGGTGACAGCCATGAGGACAAAGCTGGCTGCAGTGGCTGTTTGTAGACCGCTGCTTCTATTAATTTTTTTCCCCAAAAATCATCTTTTTAAAGATCCCCAAAAGGGAGCATTTTGCAGGTGGGGGTAGAAGGACTTTTCTGCCCATTTTGTTCCCCAGTTAAGACTAACTTCTAACACTAATTTTGTCTCACTTCCTCTTCCCTGCCCCCCTCCAGTCTCACATTGTTCATGTGTACCAGGCATGACCTTAACACAGTTGTTGAGTTTATAGCAAGAGGCCTTTTTGTTTCAACTAATTTGAGTCCATCTCTTTCCCATTATCACTTGTTGCTCTGTTATGGTGTCTTATGAATTTACAGCTACTTCTTAAATTAAGTAAATTTGTAGGTCCAATTATGCCAAGAGGCCTAAGGCTACAACTGCTGTTAATACAGGCTCAGACACCTGGGATGGGTGTTGAAGTGTCTGAGAGATACAGCCTTGTGGGAGCAGTGTGTGTTGGTGCATTGCACTAGCTACCACTTCAAACCCCCTCTTCTGCAAGACCCCGAAAATGGAATGTGGAAGAGAGAACGGGAGGGTCTAGAACATCAATTTATCCTGTGCCCAGCAATGCAGAGATGGCACAAAGTGCGTTTCAATTGTCCATGATTGAAGCTCTTCTGGGTCAGGAGCAGTCTTGTTGTCTGTAGACCAGTTAGCGCAGGGTCTTGATTCTCATTTGGGGGTGCCCTTGAGGTGTTTGTACGGCAATAGCACTATTAGATAAATACTGCACATGTAACGCTGACAGACCCCGGTTGTCGGCAGGCAGGATCAAACTGGGGACCTTTGTGCATGAGCCTCTAACACATGAACTAAGAACCACCGGCTCTTAGGTAAGGCTGTAGAGCAGACTCATTTTAACTCTGGTCTCGGTGCCACTAGATGGCACAGACCACCACATCCAGAAGGTGTGTGGGTTACACACACACTTGGCAAACTGGGCCCAAGACCTCCAGATGTCAGTGTGTAAAAAAGCAAGTCTCTGCCATGGCTACCTTAAGAGATTTCTTCTGTCTCAAGGTAGAGCCCTGAGGTGAAGAAGCAGGACAGCACTAGATGGTTGAGGAATGTGGGCTTGTGAAAGTGCTGTAGTGTATTGTCTGCATTGTGCTAATGCCCTATCGGTGAGCGATCTGGCTCGGTGGGAAATGGTGCCTGAACTTTCTGTGGTCTGGCATGTGATATGCTGCTGTGCATCCCTCTTGATTCCTTGGGAGTCTCCAACTTGCATAACAGCAGGCTTGATCCAGCTCTGAACGCTAACAAGCAGAAGTTATTCTGGCTGACTGTAGAACAAGGAAGTCCTCACTCTGGTGTTAAGTCCAAGGAAAAGCAATTTAGTCTCATTGTACCAGCCATCTTGGCAACTTTCCATCTAGTGCTTAACAGCCAGGGTTGCCCAAACAAAGGCTGTGATGGCAACTTGCTAGGAACCCCGGGGACGGGCCATGATCCTTGCATAAAACAGAGTGCAGTCATGCTAGTCGAGGTCCCAGCATGCAACACTCCATTCTGATCCAAGCATATTGCCTCAACTCCATCCCTGCTGAGATGCTTATCTAGCCCTTCAGCTCACAATTCTGACAGTTCTATAACTTGCTTCTCTGCCATTCCAGACTGTGGCATGACCACATCACAAGCTATTGTCCGACACCTCCACCAGCTCCCAAGTCACTTCAGATCCACTTGGAAGAGGGGAATAAAAATCTCCCTTCATTGTGTCTAACTCTCACTGATTATTGTGCTCACTACACAGGCCTGGTTTCTCTCTGCCCCCCTTCCTGCTCTTAAAGAACCAGCCTCCTCATTGAGATTGTCAACAATGTCCACACACACACCCACACCCACACACACCCCTACCTTTTTCTTAGAGGAAACGATATTCTTGGAGTAGGACCCAACCAACAAGGGAATAGAAAGATCCATTCCAGGCTGACCAATACAGCTTTAATTCTGCACACTCCATCTAAAGATGAGGAAACGTGTAGAAGTTGAACTAAAATGCTGATCATAGGCATGGGGGGGTAGCTTGTTGTGGAGGTGACCATTGTTGAATGAATGTGGCGTGCCTAACCTGTTCAGCTTGGTCAGCATTGCAGCTAGTGTCCAGGGATGTGATCGTGTTGGGTCTATATGCACTGCATCTGTTCCTAAGTGGGAATCGATTCATCACAGCATGAACAAAGCCAGGTTAGCATCCAAGTGGATCAGAATGATGCAACCAGATGACTCTCTTTAGGAAGTGACCCTCTACTTCATCACACCTGTGGTGGTTAATCTATTTTCAATTCGGTTCCTCTCCTGGTTCTTTTTACGTTCTTTCTGATGGGTGCATTAGAAATAGGTTTCTCAGTCAATTGAGTTGATGGCCTCAGATCAGTTACTAGTGTGCACTTATGGTACCAAATGAACCACCAGTCAGTTGCCTCAAGTCTGGATGGGTTGCTTTCTGATGTTTGATCTCAGGAGCCGCTATAATCTGCCTAGGTTTATACTCTGCCTATCACTTCAGTATCTGCATTGTTGGAAGGCAGGCAACAGGGTAGGGCCTGTTTAAACTGGGGATATCAGCACTAGTGTATTTACAGCAGAAGCCCTGCACCAGTGTAAAATGGTTGTGCAACTTATTCTGGTAAACTACAGGAGCCATTTGTAGCTGGTATACTGCATTATCTCCCCAGTGACCTGGGTTGGGGTAAGTGCACCAACACTCTCCTCTGCTCTCCATGCTAGCTTCCCATGAAACACAGCCCAGGTTGAGGTCCTTTTTCTTCAAGGTCTCAGAGTGCCTTGAAGAAAAGGATAATGCCCTGACTGCAGGGTACCTAAAGCTCTGGGCTGAGGGCCATGCTTAGCCCCATTCTGCTTGAGGAGAAGAAGAAATGTCATCCATCTTCTGGGCAAAGCATGTCTGTGCAGGAGAGGGGAGGTTTTCCCGCACTATGAACGATCCTCACCAGGCCCCACAAACATGAGAAGCATCACCACCTTCTGCTTCAAGTGCATATTGCATTTCCATATGTGCTGGAACTATGGGTGCTACCACACTCCTGGCTTCAAGTGGTTTCCATCAAATGCAGGGTTTACAGTTTGGTTCAATGGCTGTCAGCACCTCCACTATATAAATTGTTCCAGCCCCCCGTGTGCCCTTCTTTGTCCTGCCTTCGCTAATATAAACCTACATACATGGCACATAACTTTCCCCCAGGGGAGAGGATGAGAATGAATAACATGTAACAGATGTTAATCATGTTGCTTAATACACTGCTGGTACTGGTGATGAGGCTGGTTGAGGAATTGGAATGGAATTTCACTGGTGAGGTCCTAACCTAGACAGGCATGTTCAGACCTAACCAGTAACTAGAGAAAGGTGAGTGAGATTTTAGAAAAACCCAAACCCTTTAAACTTAACTTTTTGCTTCTGGAAGAAACCAAGAATTAACCTACAGGAGTGTCAGAATAGCTAATTGAGTCATGTCAAAAACCAATTACAAGATGGCTGATGGTGGCTTTTTTCTTTTTTTGGCAACACTTACTCCTAATCCTGCAGCTCCAAGAAATCTGGGTAAATGTTGCATGTGAATGGGTGTCACCTGATAGTACATTGGAAACGCTGGAACTGCTGTGGTGTGTGTTACAATTTTTTTTTTTGTTCCTCTAGGCTAGTTAATTGCTCAGTATGCTTTAGTTATATGAAACTCATTTGTTATCCAGCATGCTGCATGAACAATGCTGGGATGGAAATTATCTACATCTATGTCTCTTTTCTCCTGTCCTCAGTATCTTCTGTTTATTTCCACAGCTCAGAACACAAGTTGCTTTGAAGCAATGACCCCTGTTTGAGACAAGGATCTGGACCATGTACCATTATGGTTTTGTGCCTCAAGAGCATTATCCAAGCATGA
Organism: Gopherus flavomarginatus; assembly: GCF_025201925.1. Classification (NCBI taxonomy): domain Eukaryota; kingdom Metazoa; phylum Chordata; order Testudines; family Testudinidae; genus Gopherus; species Gopherus flavomarginatus. Next base: position 136,725,138 of record NC_066622.1, read on the forward strand.
GCCAGCCCTCCCCATACACCTACCTGCCTCTTGGGCCTGGCAGATTGGCTGAATCTCCAAACTCCACAATGTTCCCTCCTATCCAGATGCACAACTTCTACAGCCGGCCTGTCACCACCACCATGGACTGGAACGGCCACCATGACTATGCAGGAAACCAACTAGAGTATCATCATTTCTATGGCAACAACCCATACTTCCATCCTCACCCCTTCTGGCACTTCTCTCAGGTGACCCCCATGTCTCTGTACAACCCCTATACAAACTACAATCCATATGCAGCATACCAGAGGCCAAGCCAGGGTCAGGACATATGGCCTCAGGGCTTCACCATGAGAGGAGAGCTTCATTGGGGGAAACTCGAAAGGGTCTTCGGACCTAGACGGGAACTTCCAGAGTTTGTGAAGGAGGATCTCCGCAGGGTTTATGGCACCTACCCAAGGACTGATGTTTCCATAACCTTCCAGAACAGGGAATTCCTGGTGAAAGGAGACCCCAGAGTGGGAGAACAGGACTATACAGTTGAAAAGAGAGTCATCCGAAGGGATCCTACCCCAACGGCTAGCGAAGCAGATGATGATGACAGCGAGGAACGAAACAGGAAGAAGAAAAAGAAATCTAGACGTTGATCTAGCCAACTCCCTATGAGACTGGTGCTCCTTGTCATGGCCAAAGTTAGCAGCTGAATTCTGGAGCTTGGGAAGAAAACTGGGAACTAGCATGGGCATACAACGCTGTCCACTCCCTTGGCAAATGTTGAACTACTGCCAAAAATGTAATTAATTCCTCTGCCTACTTTCCCCACACTCCATAAACACCCTGGCATAGCTTATACTCAAGCTGCTTGACACGTACTACACATTCTCCCCCGCCCCCCCATGTGCACCTCCATGTCTGTTGGTCTCTCAGATGTTGGCTTTGAATGAGATTGTATAGGCTTCCATTTGGCTGACCAAATATCGTCAATCTGCTTGCTAAATTGTGCCCCTTTTAGAAGAAGAGTTAGAAAAGAGACTCACCAACTAGGGGAAAGAGCCACAAGTCACTAATTTGGCCTCTTGTTGGCAGTCCTCTGCAGGGTGAATAGCCAAGAAGACTGGACTCCCTCCATTCTGCCAACTTGCCCCACTTCTGAGGACAGTGTGGTGGAAGTGTCTTCTCTGAACACTAACCATGCAGCTGTCTTTTTGTACACCCTGTAATTACTACTTCATACAGAAGATTGTTGTTCACTATGGAATTTTTGCGTTGACCCTTCACTATGGGCTGGAAGAAGATGATGTAAAGAGATCCTCTCTTGTACTCACTGATGGGCCTGGTGATCCCTCTTTCTGACTGCACGTCCTCATTCTGAGGACAAGAACCTGCTGTATCTTCCTTTGAAAAGAACCTAACTCAGATCCGAGTGAGCGCAACTATTGCCAGATGGGCACTGGAAAAGACACAACTGTGGATGCCAGTTTACAAGCGTCACTGACATACTTCAGATGTCACAGCTGTTGTATGTTCCGCAGCACTAGTCTTTTCCCTTCCCGAGGTCTGAAGAAGGGATCTACTGCTTGAAGGACAGGCTGCACTTGAAACTTACCGCAGGCCCCAGGGCAGTCCCTAAGTTGCCTGCAAACTTAAATAGCTTTTAAATAATAAAAAAATGTGAACCCCTGTATGTGCTTGTGTTAATTGCCAGTGACTAAAACTGCTGCTTGCTGGAGTTGTATAGTATACTGGTGTGTGTGTGTGTGTGTGTGTGTGTGTGTGTGTGTGTGTGTGTGTGTGTGTGTGTAAAAGCACAAATTATGCTTGCAAAATTAAGCACTTGAGAGTTAGGTAATGGCTGAATTAGGGTTGCAGAGGCAGCCTTAATTTGCCTGCCTTGTGAGGTGTGCATGATGAGGCAGTCTTTAATTACAGGTACGTGATTGCATACACCTCCCCTCTGCCTCATTCAGTGTGTGGGATGAATCTGCTTTTGGGGGTGGAGCAGGGCTGTGCCGTGAAGGAGGCTGTTTGTCTGTCTGTAGAACCCTTGCTTGGTTTGTGGAAGTTGGAAGCTGCATAGTGAAAGAGAAAGGAGGGTCTCCTGATATAGGCAGCTGAACTGTGCTGTGATCCTATTCCTGGCTCTGCCAGATGCACTGTGCAGTTCTGGGCCAGTCTCTTAAAGCAATCTTCCCAGCCACTAGGGTCTGATTTGCAGAAGTGCTGAGTGCTCACATTGCAAGTGAAGTTAATGGGAGCTGTGGCTTTGAATGCAAAGAAGTACTAAATTTCTCTGGGATTGTGGGGGGTGGAGGTCAGTCAGGTCCTAGGTCTCAAATTGGGTACCCACAATTAATAGATATTGGCCCATGGAGAGGCTGAGCTTGAAGGTTAGTGCACAACATGCTAATACAGACTAAACTTAGACCTCCTCTGGTGCAGAAAACTGAAGCTCTGTAGACCAGCCCTTAAATACTATACTGCTAAATGCTGTGAGGAAATTACTGACTTGTCTTCACAGCAGAGTTTGGGTAAGTGTGCAGTAAATGAGGCACGAGACCACTCCCTGAACAATGAGGATAAAACAAACTCTTGTATAGCTGGGCATTAAGAGAGCACCCGCCATCCTGTGCACTGAATGAGGCAGGAGTCCTCTGGGAGGAAAATAACATGTGAAGACCATATCTAAATGCATAGACATGAGGGGGCCAAATTCAAGTTGCACAGGCAGCCTTAATTCAGGGGCCTCAACTTTTGAGGGCTTGACTTTGCAACCTTAATGTTTCTAGTGTAGCTTTTTGTGGGTCCATTTCCTTTGCTTTAAAAAGGGGAAAACTGTTGGTGCACAGAATGAGGATTCTATTGGGGGGTGGGACTGCCACGCACACTGTAACCACTGGTCTAGGGGGTGGGGCATGGGGGAAGCTTTCTACTCCCTGCAATGGCTGGGCAGTCTCAGCACCTGAGACTCGTCTTGCTCCCTGTGCAGGTGAAGCAAATGGGGCTATGCTGAACGGTCAAGAGGGGAGCAGGCAGCTGCCTCCTGCCAGACACTCTCTTCCACCACACCCAATGAAATTCAATGTTAAGTGCAAAGTACGGCACGTGGGAAAACCATCCCAACTACCCATACAAAATGATGGAGTCTAAATTTTCTGTTAACACTCAAAGATCTTGGAGTCATAAGAACAGTCATACGGGGTGAGACTAATGGTTGATCCAGCCCAGTATCCTGTCTTCTGACAGTGGCTGGTGCCGCATGCTTCAGAGGGAGCAAACAGAACAAGGCAGTTATCACGTGTTCCATCCCGTCATCCAGTCCCAACTTCAAGCAATCAAAGGCTTAGGAACACCAGAGCACAGGATGGGGGTCCTGGCCGCTTGGCTAATAGCCAGTGATGGACTATCCTTCATGAACATTCAGAATTATTTTTTGAATCCAGTTTACATTTGGTCTTCACAACATCCCCTGGCAACAAGTCCCACAGGTTGACTGTGCATTGTGTGATGTATGTACTTGTTTCTTTTTTAAATCTGCTACCTATTGATTTTCTTGAGTGACTCCTGGTTTGTGTGTCATGTGAAGGGGTAAATAACACTTGTGTTCTCCACACCAGTCACAATTTTCTAGATTTCAATTATATCCCCCCTCATTGTTTGTTTGTTTTTTTCCAAGCTGAACAGTCCCAGTCTTTCTAATCTCTCCCTGTATAGAAGTTGTTCCAGCACCCCGATCATTTGTTGCCCTTCTCTGTATTTTACCCCAATTCTAATATATATATTTTGAGATGGGGTGATCAGATCTGCATGGAGTATTCAGGATGTGGGCATAAAATGGATTTATAAAGGGGCATTTATAATTTCTGTCTTGTTAACCGTTTAGGAAAAGGATAGATGGCATTGTAGGCTTTTTTTGACTGTTGCTACACATAGACTCAAGGACTGGAAGGGACCTTGAGAGGTCATCGAGTCCAGTCCCCTGCCCTCATGGCAGGACCAAATACTGTATAGACCATCCCTGATAGACATTTATCTAACCTACTCTTAAATATCTCCAGAGATGGAGATACCACAAGTTCCCTGGCAATCTATTCCAATGTTTAACCACCCTAACAGGAACTTTTTTCTAATGTCCAACCTAAATCTCCCTTGCTGCAGTTTAAGCCCATTGCTTATAGATGGCCCAGATGTTTTCAGAGAACTATCCGCAATGACTCAAAGATCTTTCTTGAGAACAGCAAACTTATCACCATCACTCGTGTGTGTGTGTGTGTGTGTGTGTGTGTGTGTGTGTGTGTATATAGTTGGGATAACATTTTCCAATATGTATTACTCTGCATTTGTCAACACTGAATTTCATCTAACACTTTTCTTGCCAAATCACGTTTTGCCAGATCCCTTTGTAACTCTTTGCAGTCTGCTTTGGACTTCAGTAATTTTGAATCATCTGCAAACCTTGCCACCTCACTGTTTACCCATTTTTCCAGATCACTTATGAATATTAAACAGCACTGGTCACAGTACAGATTATTGGGGAAACCCTGCTATTTACCTCTTTCCACTGTAAAAACTGACTATTTATTCCTACCCTTCGTTTTGTCTTTAACTGATCCAGAAGAGAACCTACCCTCTTATCGCATAACTCTCTACTTTGCTTAAGTCTTTAGTGAGGGACCTTGTCAAAGGCTTTCTGAAAGTTCCAGTCAATATAACTTACTTGATCATCCAGGTCTGTGTTTGTTTACCCCCCTGTCATGGTATAATTCTCCACTCTGAACCTTAGCGTCCAAAAGATGGGGTACCAGCATGAATTCCTCTAAGCTAAATTACCAGCTTAGAACCTGTAGTGCTGCCACCAACCAGGAATGCCAGTGCCTGGTACACTCTGGTTCTCCCCCCCCCCCCCCCAACACCCAGTCCCTCTGGATCTTAACACAAGGAAATTAAACTCTTTCCCTCACCGTTGCCTCTCCCAGGCTTCCCCTCCCTGGGTTACCCTGGAAGATCACTGTGTGATTCAAACTAATTGAATCTTAAAACAGAGAGGAAAATCCACCTTCCCCCCTCCTTCTCTCTCCCCGTCCCAGACTCTCCCTGAGAGATAAAGTAATCCTAACACAGAGAGAAAATAACCTTTCTCTGCCCCTTCTCTCCTTTCTCCCCACCAATTCCCTGGTGGATCCAGACCTAGTCCCCTGGGGTCTCACCAGAATAAAAAAAAAATCAGGTTCTTAAACAAGAAAAGCTTTTAATTAAAGAAAGAAAGAGTAAAAATTCTTTGTAAATTTAAAAAAAATGGAATAGGTACAGGGTCTTTCAGCTATAGACACTGGGAATACCCTCCCAGCCTAAGTATACAAGTACAAATTAAAATCCTCCCAGCCAAATACACGTTTGCAAATAAAGAAAACAAACACAAGCCTAACTCACTATTCTGAACTTATAAGAGCCTGTATCAGAGAGATTGGAGAGAAAGCTGGTTGCACGTCTGGTCACTTTCAGAACCCAGAGAGAACAACCGCCAAATTCTAATAGCGCACACACAAACTTCCCTCCCTCAAGATTTGAAAGTATCCTGTCCCCTGATTGGTCCTCTGGTCAGGTGACAGCCAGGCTCACTGATCTTGTTAACCCATGTAGAAACTCTATTACCTGCCCTTATAGCACAGAGGAGACTGTCCAGTGCATGTTTCCTTCTCCTACCTCTTTCTACTCTGTTACAAGCCTGTTTGGCAGAGTAATGGTTAAATGCTGCAAAAAATAAAATGGGGTTTTTAATCAAATGCGTGTAGAGAAGTAAGCACCTCTGCTTGAGGAGGGGTTCGTTTTGCACCTAGATTATCACGGCATGGGGAATTCCATCTCCAGGAGGTGTCAGAGGGGGTGTTTTCTAGTTGTGAGTGGAGGCATGTTGCCACTGACTGGGCACATATTGTAGCACTCAACTGTACTTCCTTATGAAGGGGTGGGAAGTGGAAGGTCACAATCTGAGCTGCTGTTACTTGTGCATGGGCTCCTCCATCCCACTTACCACTTGCCTGGGATGGCGATAAGGCAGAATTTCACCTGTATAGGGACGAGAGGGGAGACTGCGATTCATCCAGTCACATTTATTCATGCAATACAAACCGTAATAGATCCAGCACTGAATTTGAACCAAATTACACATTTGTGCATAGCAAACTAATACTGGTCTATTGTGCTGAGCTAGGATGTCACTGAATACAAGCAGATGGCTCTGAGAGGTCTGAGGTTTAAATAGACAGCAGAAAAACTGGTAACAACAATTCCTAATTGTGGGAGCAGGTCTGTGTGACTACAGGAACAACATTTACCACTGGGCTATTCTAGGTCTCCCTTTCCACTGGCTATTTCTCCTGGGCTGTGGTTTGCAGGGTATCTCTTGGCAATTCTAGTGCACTTGTCCACTTCAAGCACAGAAAGAACTGGGACCTCTCTAGGCCTGTTCCATTTGTACTTTTTGTTCAAGTTTTCCATCCAGGCTGTGCAGGGGAGACTTGGCTGGTCCCACCCAGCTTGGTGCTATTCTAACTCTGTGTTTTTAGCACAGGGATACAGTTGTATACAATTAATCAGCACACAAACAAGTTTGTTTTCCTAAAAGTGCCTGTCAACTCCCAGACAGAAGCAACATTGTGTTGTTAGTTTCCTCTCTGCCTCCTCTGCTTCACCCGCCCTGTACGCGCAAAAGGAAGACGCTGAGATTAAACACTGAGATTTCCTAGTATAGACTGCAAACTCCACTACTTCTAACTCATTCCTCCTTTGCCAATTGGCAAATAATAATTAGTTCCTAACATGGGTGATCCAGGCAGCAGTAGTCCAATAAAGAGGCTCCAGGAGGTTCCTTCTTCAACCAGCCACTCTAGAGAATCTGCAGGTTATGTGCTACCCAGCTACAGAACTGAATCCATAGGGCATTTTCCTTATTTTAAAGCCTATGGAATTCAGTTCTCAAAGCCAAGCAGCTAGGTTCCAAGGCTGGGTCACTGGGCCATGGCAGGTTAGTCTCCATCTGTAAGGAAAAGTAGAATACGCTGGTTCAATGTATTAGTAAGCAGCACAGACAATACTGAATTGACACTGATTTTGCAATGGATAGAGAACAGAACTTGGGCATCTTTCTATCCTCGAGGTAGGATGCAGTAGCCATGTCTCCTAACTTAGTAACTTTAATTGGTGAGGTTTCCTATTCAGTGCTCTCAGGCTCTCTGTTCCATTATTAGGAATATAGGAATTGCCACAGTGGGTCAGCCCAGCTTGAGAATTTATAGCCCTGATGAAGTTCAGCTATGCTTGTTATCCCCATAAATGAGAACGCTTTCAAAATCCTGCAGAGATTTTTGCCTCAGTGATAGCTTGTGGAAATGAGTTCCGCAGTCTAACTCCTCCAGCTTTGATCAGTAACTGCTTTTAAATAGGAATAATTGTGCACCAAGTGTTTGGAATTAAGCAGGTTCCTGTATTTACATCTTGAGTATGCAGGCAACATGTTCTACAATGGCTTGAAGTAACTCTTTCCTTTGTGGCACAATGACAGCATTGGCATATACTGTATGGGGCCCACTGGTCCAGAAGCCAAATGGAGATGGAAATGATATAGGAAATGTCAATGAAATTGAAAGGCAACAAGTTTAAAATGAATGAAGTGAAATATTTTTACATAGCGGGTGCTTTGCATGTGGAACTAACTACTTTAAAGGTATCAGGGAGACCACAAGCTTAGTAGGATTAACAATTTGATACTTGAGGGTAAAAATGTGTTACCTTCCTATCCTCCACTAACAAAGGGGAAGGGGAAGAAAATTCTCCTGTGGCCAGGTTGTTCCAGAATTGTGCCCTCTTCTGAAGAGTCTGCTGCTGACCCTGCTCCCACAAGATAACTGGCCCAAGCTCTCATGGAAGTCCCAGTATGAGTGTTCTTTATACTCTAAAGCTTCTTGGTATCTCTGCAAGGTTCCCAGTAAAATTGGTTTGATCTTCAGTTCAAGGCCATTCCCTAAAGAAAATAGGATTTCAGCGTGAAACCTTCCTTAAGTGACCGCAAATACAGTTCTGGGAAGGAAGATTAATCTCAAAAGCTTTTCTACAAAATACTGTTCATTCTGCTTTCTCACAGTGCAAAAATGGCAGCTTCCGGACAACCTCTAAGGCTTGCCAAGGGCACAGGGGCACATTTTCACATACTGTGAAAATTAACCCTTCACACAGTTGGTTCAAGACAGACTTTTAAACAGATCTGCTGCCCATAATTTCACTTAATTTTGATCCTTATTTCCAAATATTTAGTTTGCACCATCTAACACTCTAGGGCACTGCTACCTCTGGCCGTGAGCCTGTCCTTTCAATGTCTAGATTTAGCTTCTGCACAAAGTTGCGGGGAAGAACTCTGATAGCACTCCCCAGGGGCACAGTTTTACTCACTAAAGATTCTGTCCACCCAGTACAAGAATTTAGAGGAACAAAGGTTTCATTCTCTTCTCTCCCCTTCAGAGAGATGACAGCAGCTGCCTAATAAATAGATCCTTTTTTTTTAAGCAACAAAAAAATCTGGTTTATTGCAGCTATCTGAGATGTGGCCATTTGGCAAGGTATGGTTAGCATCACAGGCTTAATGCAGAATCATAGAAACATCAGACTGGAAGGGACCTCGAGAAATCCTCACGTCCAGCCCCCTGTGCTGTGGCAGGACAAAGCAAACCTGGACCGGCCCTGCTGGCTGTTTGTCCAACTTGTTTTTAAAAGTTTCCAACGATGGGGACTTCATGACCTCCCTTGCCAGCCTATTTACACTGGAGCTTTACAATGCTGCAACTTGCTGCACTCAGGAGTGTGTGTTTTTTTTTTCACACCCCTGAGCAAGGAAGTTGCAGTGCTGTTAACTGCCGGTGTAGACAAGCCCTAGATCTTTCTCTTGCTCCTCCTGTAATTAAAGGACCTCTTCTTGTTGCCTTTTATGGCTTTTGCCAGCTGTAACTCATTTTGTACCTTAGCCTTTCTGATTTTGTCCCTACATCTTTTGTACGTCTCCTTACCGTGTCTTACTACGTTTCCACTTGTGTGGAATTCCTTTTTGGTTTTTCAGATCATTAAAGAGCTGCTGATAGAGCCATATTGGTGTCCTTGGAGTCTTCCTGTCTTTCCTTTGCATTGGAAGAGTTTGCAATGGTGTCTGTAATATGGTCTCCTTGAGGAACTGCCTGCTCCCCTGAACTCCTTTTTCCCCTTAGATTTTCTTTCCATAGCACCTACCTACCACTTCTCTGAGTGAAGATGTCTGCTTTAATATAATTGAGTTTATGTATGCCAGACTGGAGGCTAAGTGCTAGTGAGGAGTGAGATTTTTTTTCTAGTAGAACAAGCTTGGGTGTGTGTGGGAGGGAAACTATTAGTAGAATTATGGTAGTGTCAAGGAGCTAGGCACTGCACAAACACACAGCTCGTTTGTGCCCCTAAGAGAAATGTATGTTGCTGCTACTTGGTATTTGTGTTGCATTTTCTCTGCTATTGTTATGCAGTAGTGAGGCCTGGCAGAGAGAGATGCAGTGAGACCATGTGGAGTCCAACTGGCAACTTGGTTTGCTCTGTGCAAACATACCTACTAAACAGGGGAAGAGATACAGCCATCTTTCCTGGGAGCAGCCCTTAGGACAGGTCATTTCTGAGATCACTCAGGTATTCGTAAGGCAGTTGTGCAGGGCAGGGACCTCCCCGCCCCCACCTGTCCAATCTGGAACAATGGCAAGGAACTGATCAGATACTATAGTGATAAAGAGGGATCCACGCTACTAGCAATGAAAGATGCAGGGGGCACATGCTGACTCAAGCAAATCCATCTTCTCTCTTTCTTGCTGTCTTTCAGCAAAATGAGATTTATACGTGGGGCCCTGATTTTTCAATAAAATAGGTGGGAAAAGATAAAGTAGATGTTTGTAAAAGAAAAGTCTGTTCTGTTATTACTCACTAGACCAGTGCAGATCACGTCTCTTGGGGCCTGATTAAGATCGCTCTGGGAGCACGAACCTGTCCGGCACTACTGTTTATTCCTGCTGGAAGGGTGTTGCTGCACTTGGCATTTTACCTCGCTGCTGATTACCGAGTGACCTTTAGCTGGATACCTTTGGAAAAGGAGTTTATAGCACAGGGTTCAGCCTACAGCCTCTGAGGCAATGGGAGCAGCATTAGGCCCTGCCTTGGAGGACAGAGGGAGGGGTGAGTAGATGCTTTGAAAGCACTGAAGTCTCGCTTTTCAAGACTGACTTCGGCGCCTCGGTCCATGGGCATGAGAGCCCATAGGGTTAAGTCACTTTTGCAAAGGGGATGAAGCACTTTTGAAAGTGGGGAGTGAGGGGGGTGCTGTTTGAAGCCCCTGTGGATGTAAATGAAGGGGGTGGGCTAAGCACGAGTAGGATGCACAGGCTGTTGTTGAGGAGAAGTGCTGCCTCCTCTGGGCTCTGGAGATGAAACTCTTTCCAGCAAGGATTTGGGCTGCAGGGCAGAAAATAGACTTGGTTTGAATGGTCTGAGGACTCTCGCCCCAGCCTAAAGCAGTGACCCACCTGAGGAAGAGGCACTTTTCATACAAGGATCTCAAAGCACTTTACAAAAAAGGTGATAGGATCACTGTCAGTTTAAACCCCACACTGGTCTCTGACTTTACCCTCCGTCGTGTACGAGAATTGAAAGGGATTAGAAGGGGAGGGGGGGAAGGCTGCAGCTTAAACTTTGTGCATTTGACTATGCTTTGCATGGGGTAGTCCATTCCCCTTTGCTGTTGTAGGAGAGACCAACACAAAACAAGGGATAGAAACATTTTAAAAATAGGAAAATGTGCTTGTAAAACCACAAAAATTAACAGGATGATTTGGGGAAAAATACTACTTTCAACTCATTTTTTTTGAAAGTGAGAAATTTCAAATTGGCTTCCCCTTAAATCAATCTCTCTCTCTCCCCATTTTAAAAAAAAATACAGATGGGGAAACTGATTCACAGAGGCGACGTGACTTGCTAAAGGCCACTCTGAGCATCAGTGGCAGAATCAGGCATAATGTAGAACTCAGCCATCCTTGTACCCAGGCTGCTGCCTTTTCCTTTAGAGGCAGTTTTGTCCAAATCTAGGTTAGCTATATATATATATATATATATATATATATATATTTTTTTTTTTTGCTAAAATTTTCAAACACACATCCTGTTAGCACATGCTCTGAATCAACACACCCAGCTCAAAAAGGTCACGAAGCCACAGTCGGCCTAATGCACAAATTAACTTTCACAGTAATAACTGAGCATCTGTCGAACCAGGAGTGGAGATGCTGACATGCAGAACTGATGTTAACAATTCAAACTATTCATTGACTTAAGGCCAGAGTTACAGTTAGCTTGAATCACCACCGCCCCCAGCCTGAATCACCACCACCCTCAGCTACACTTTCTATAAATACTTCCCCTTACTGTAAGTCTAGCGCCGATTTAGATGTCATTCGCACCCATGAAACCAAACAGGACCACTCCCAGTCCAGAGGGCATTTAAACAGAATACCTTTGAACAGCAAATCAAGCACAGAGTGGGGATAGTTTTGTGCTTTGGGCCTGCTCTTCAGCTTAGCTGTTGGCTCGGCTCATGATGCTCTGCCTATTAACTTTGCCTGGGATGAGTTTTTATGTTAGAGTATCGCAGAGTTGAGGGTGGACGGGGCTGATGAGCAAAGAGTCAGACTTTGTGGGGAGCGCATTTGAATGGGTTATGGAGTCAGCGCTCCTGCATTCTACTCTTGACTCAAACACCAGCACCACAGCGCGAGCTGAGAAGTCACAGCCTGTGTCGGTTTCACGGTCTTAGTCCACTCCTCCAGCACAGGCTTCTACACCAAGATGTAAGAGAGACCTGTTTGCTCATGGATTCTCCCGCCATGCTTTCTACCCAGCAGCACTGCATGTGACCTGGGTGATGGGCACATGCACTCAGTGGGGACGCCAGCCATCAGTCGAAGAGAGGCTGGTTCCTGCACTGGCTACAAGTTATTCGTTTCTAGTAAGTGAAATGAGGAACCACACCAGCTTTGTTAGCAGAGCAGGCATTGCTGACCCAGCTCTGTCTAGGAAGAGACAATTGCCACAAAATCAGTGCAGTCAGCTACACCTACTTCATACATGTTGCACACGCACATACAGGGAGGATATTCTAGGTGTCCTGGATGCTGGCATATTCCAGTAAAAGCCAGGTGGGGGAATACAGGATTTGCCATGCAAAAATCAGACTATTTACTCCAGCTAGTATCTTAGCTACCCCCGGCTTGCCAGGAGCTAATGCTGTAGAGGACAGTAAAAAGAACAGTCTGAGGTACTGACCAGTTGTGCAACTCTGCACATGGAGGGAAAAAGATTCTTCCCGACCTCTGCAGGCAGTCAGCTGGTGACCTGAAACAGGGAGCTGTGCTCCATGCTTTGAAATCACCCAGAGACCCTTGCCCTACACAGCTTATGCTCTAAACAGACAAAAGGCGGGAAGGATGTTACACACGCCTTTATTTTAAGGCCATTCTCTTTTGTCTGAAGCCTGTAGGATGACAAATATATTCACAAGGCCCCTGTCTTTCCAAAGGAACTACACGCACTGCCACGGATCATACATGACATTATTCAGCTGCTGTTTCAGACCCTGGAACAGGCCTTGAAAGCCATGGCTGTGCAGAGCAGCATCTGTCCTTTCATTTGTTCTAAGTGACAGCCCCCCATTTTCTGTCCCTTTGTTCTTATGTTATAGGCAGCATAACAATTGACAGACGGCCCAGTTTTCTTTCTGTCCATCATGCTGCTAGCTCCTCCTTCTTAAAACAACAATCTGGGTTTTAGTCGTTTCTAGCCATGTAAAATCACAACGTTCTGTTCTTCCCTGGACCTTTACCATGCATGCTATGGCTTTCTGAAGGCCCGGTGTCTGGTTTTGGTCACACTACTCCAGGCAGGAGAACGGAGCAGCTGCTGGATAGACCATAATTGAGCCACCAGACCATCCTTGCCTATCGCCCAGGCCTGAGAATCAGGAAATCTAGGTTGTAATTCTAGACAAGTTTCCTTTGGGGCAGATCAGCTCTGTCCAAGGTAGGCGTTCCAGGAAGGGGCTCTGAGACGGGATCTCCACAAAGGAATCCTTGCAAAGATTTCCAACTACATTATCCCCTTAAGTATCAGAGGGGCAGGCATGTTAGTCTGAATCTGTAAAAAAACAGCAAATAGTCCCTGTGGCACTTCACAGAGTAACAGAGGTATTAGAGCATGAGCTTTTGTGGGTGAACACCCACTTCGTCAGACGCATGTGGTGGAAATTTCCAGAGGCAGGTATAAATATGCAGGCTCTTAGTAGGTTTGTTTGCCTCCTGTCCCCCTAGGAAAAAGGCCACAGGGCTGCTACCACATGAGGAATCCATCCACAGGAAGCCAGGGTCATGTGTTTTGAGTGTCTGGTCCCCACCCATATCCTTGGCAATGGAACCATGCAGCCAGAGGCAAATCTCTTCCTCAGGGAATGTCCATGAGAATGGAGGGAAGATAATGTGTCCCTTTCACCCTCCCCAGTTCAGTCTCTGCCCCCCACCCCAGCGTGGGCCCTGGACCTGCAGAGCAGCCTTCCAAGGTTTTGGAGAAGGGATGAAGAGGCTGGGTTCTTCCCCAGGGTCAGCTCCATGCTTTGGTGTCATAGGGACAACCCAGGCCTCTTTTCCTCCTCTGTGCCACTGGGATAACAGTGATCTACCCCCGGGGGGCGCTGTGAAGCTTAGTGTGTGCAGAATCCGGTCACGGGGAGTATTTTTGATGAGCATACAGACCGTCCACACACACACACACACACACACAAATGTAAATGCTGCCCAGCGCTGATAAGTCAGGAAGCGACCATTACTGTTGACCATGTAACCTTAACTCTGCCCTTTTGTGGTTTTACTTTCTATTATAGTCTTTAGTGACATCAGATTCTGCTTTTCTTCTGAAGATTCGCAATGCAGATGTCATTGCACTGGAGTGCTTGCCCCCCAGAACCCCAAGGCAGGGAAGAAAGACAGCTGGCTGCATACAGACCCCATCCCTTCCCTTCCTCCCATAAGTGGGGGCTAGGCATTCAGACTGCACCACAGTATAGGTTTGAGCTCAGACTAGAAGTCACACTGTTTAGATTGGATTCAGTTCCTGGGCAGGTTTTACTAGACCGTCCACACAGCCTGAACTGGGACAGAAATGGTAGGATGGGGAAGAGGTCAGCTAGCTCCGTAGGTCGTCCCCTTCATTTAGTTCAGCTTCCCTGAATTCCCCCAACAGAGCCCTCAAGCCCAGATTTCACCCCCAGACATCAGTTTGGGGTTTTGTGCACAGTGTGATCAGACAAATACCAAATTTAAATATCAGATATCTCAGTCTGATCAAAGCGGACAAGTCCCACCTCTTCTGAGAATCAAGCTGGCTACACTGACATATACACCCCCCCCCCCCAAAGAGATCATTTTTGCAAGATTATAGCATTAGTTCCCTTCACAAGCCAAAACTCTGTTTACACATAGTGAAAAGAACAGGAGACCTTGTGGCACCTTAGAGACTAACACATTTATTTGAGCATAAGCTTTGGTGGGCTAAAGCCCACTTCACCAGATGCATGCAGTGGAAGATACAGTAGGAAGATACATATATACACAGAGGACATGAAAAAAATGGGTGTTGCCATATTGACTATAACAAGAGTAATCAGTTAAGGTGGGCTATTATCAGCAGGAGGGGGAAAAAAAACATTTGTAGTGTTGATTATAGGCCTCCTTAACTGATTACTCTTGTTATAGTCAGTGTGGCAACACCCATTTTTTCATGTTCTCTGTGGATCTAGATCTATATCTTCCTACTGTATTTTCCACTGCATGCATCCGATGAAGTGGGCTCTAGCCCACGGAAGCTTATGCTCAAATAAATGTGTTAGTCTCTAAGGTGCTACAAGGACGACTCCTTCTTTTTGCTGATACAGACTAACACGGCTGCCACTCTGAAACCTTTATACATAGTGCTGCCCATACCGTTTCTCCCAGGGTGGCCAGGGATGTTAACATTTTGAACTTAGTTATACTCTTTGCTTCACTCCTTTTGGTTCAGCCCATGTATTCCATACGTGTTTCCCAGATTCACTTTCTAGATAATCCATTTGCTTCTGGGGGTGGGGGCAGGGAGGCGGAAGAAGAATCAGTCTACCCGATCCAGCGGTGAAGATACTGTGCTGTGAATGACAAGACGCACAGATCCCCTACTAAGCAAGAAGCCAACAAGAGGAGGAGCTAGAGAGGTGGTCTGAGATTCACAGCAAGGGAAAGAGAAGGATTCAGCTAATGGCTTCTGATTCAAAACTGGAAAGATTCCTGTTCAGATCTGGCCCAAGGCCTTCAGAGAGAGATTTCCAACAGGCTGTGTATGCAACAGAAGAGGCCAAAAAATGTGTGATATTAGACTGAGAAAGACAGTTCCTGACCCCTGAGAGCTTACAATCTGAAGCTGCAAAAGACAGAGGCAGACAGAGGAAAGTGATACAACATACAAGCAAAATGATTGGCACATGTCTAACAAGTCCCCTGAGGTCTCTCCTAACATATGTAATAATAAAACCTGAGGCCTGATTCAATTTCAAAGCTTACCCTAAACCTGCCCCATGTTAAAACATGAACTCTGCCTCCTCCGCCCTTTTTCAGAGAATGAAAACAGAAGCATGGGGTGGCAGAAGCCATGTCGTAGTTCCCCACAGCACACATCAAACTGTGTCCGTTTGGCCCTTCACCTGCCTCAGCTGGGATTTCGGGCAGCCTCTGACAATCACCAAGCAAAGCTGCCTCAGGAATGTTTCTCTCTCTTCCCATGCGTAGGAGCATCGTGACACTCCAAAACCTCACTGATCTTTGGAGCAGAACTTGCAGTGCTCAGCCCCAGGCCAGCCACAGTTTTATTTTTAAATGTTTATATCACTGTAGAGTCTAGAGGCCAGGCACTGACTGCTGCACACACCGTTCCTAGCTCTCATCCTGGGTGTTTCATCAGTACGTCTCAAAGGCTAAATAAAAGTCAGTAGTAAATGGCAGACCCTACTCCAACGAACTGACAATCTAGAGCAGGGGCAGGCAACCTAGGGCATGTGTGCCAAAGGCAGCACGCGAGCTGATTTTCAGTGGCACTCACACTGCCTAGGTCCTGGCCACCGATCCATGGGGGCTCTGCATTTTAATTTAAAGTGAAGCTTCTTAAACATTTAAAAAACTTTATTTACTTTACATACAACAATAGTTTAGTTACATATTATAGACTTATAGAGAGACCTTCTAAAAACGTTAAAAATGTATTACTGGCACACGAAACCTTAAATCAGAGTGACTTAATGAAGACTCTGCACAGCACTTCTGAAAGGTTGCCGACCCCTGGTCAGGAAGGCTGCATTTCCCGTTGCCAAGCTGAGATTCATTACTGAACAACGTGTATATTATTCCAACACATCTTAATGGCACCACGTAGGGTTGAGACTTCACATTTTTGAGGCCTTAGAAGCGCTATGAATATTTAGAGAGCTTTAATCTGCAGATGGAGCCCTTACAGTCCCTTGGGTGACTGGCATAAAACGTGACACTACCCCCATGCACAACACAGCCCGGGGGATATAAACGCCATCGTGCCGTCGGAAAGAAAGCAGAGTCCAAGGGCTGCAGTAACAGGCACTCAGATGCCAGGACAATAGGAACATGGAGACTTTGCACAGAAGAGAATAGTTGCTTCCTCGGGTTCTACTAGTGCAGGATCCACGCAGTGTGGATATTCACCTCTGTGCAGAGGGCCAGCATGAGGCAGACTAAATGAACCACAGCCTTGTGCTGGCCCCCTGCACGAGGGTGAATTTGACTGTGTTCCTGGACCCTATATACACAAATCGGCCTCCTGCAGAGAGCGACTTGGGGGGCAGTTTCATCAGCCTCGCTGGAGTGGATAACCTGGCTCTGCCGCCTCTCACACCGAGTCTCACAAGCCCTCACTGGAGAACCCTCGACACCCAGGATTGGCCAAGTTGCCATCTCTGCTCCCCACACGGACTTTTAAATCTTCCCTTGCTGGGACGGGCATGAGATAGGTACACGCAGCTTTGTGTCTCAACTAGGACAAGAAACCCACAGGGAGGTTTAGCTCTAGAGAGTCAAAGCCAGACACCCTCACAAGAAAACAGTAAATACAAAATGTTCATTTCGCTTTTAAGCATTTGGGCTTCAAGATTCTTCTTTTGACTTCCCTCTGCAGCCTTAGGACCTGAGCCAAAGTCCATTGACTTCAATCATCTTTGAACCTGGGTTAGAGAGACTTACAACCAACCACAGGCAATGGCCGTTGTCGAAGGCTCTCTCCCCCTCCCCCCAGATAAATACATATGTACCCACGCCCTTCAGGCCTGACCCAAATCCCACTGAAATTAACAAGTCTTTCCACTGACTTTAACAAAAGATTGATCAAACCCTTAGAACAGTTCTAAACCAGCATGTTCCCCAAGGTAAAGTATTTGGGTTTTCATTAATTTGGTAAAAGTCGTATTTTTGCCATGTTCATCAGCAGATATAGTCCTTGTCCTGAAAAAACCTTCATTTAAAAAATAAAAATTAGCCCAGTATTATAGGCAAAACACAAAACAAGTTTGTGAAAAGCAGGAGAGTTTAGTAAGTTCTTTTCTGACTACAAATCACTTATCTGGATTGGCTTCATGAGTCAGGATTTAATGAGGTTAAAGAGAAACGCCTGGTAGAAGTATACAGTTACAGCTGAGAGAGGTGCAGTATAAATTGTGACATATAAATCTTACACAACTGAAAGTACTAAATGAAGTTATCCCCTTTATCTTTCTGTCTGCCCTTTTTCCCCACATACAGGGCTAAGCCAGGATTTAGAGATGTGGGGCCCAATCCTCCTGTCATTTATGGTGGTGTAAATCAGGAGTGACTTTACTGAAGTCAGAGTTACACTGCTGTAAAACTAACATAAACCCACAGGTCTGGCTAATATTTAAGACGTTTTGCTACAGCATCCAGTTAATGGAACCTAGAGATCAGAACCGGCATTGGACATGTTAGAGTTGGTTTATTAACAAGAGCACAAAACCCTAAATTCCAATGTCCACCACTAATTACCCAAAAAGTTATCAATTGGAAAAAAGATTCTAATGAGCCAGACATCAGAACTTGCATAGGGCAGGGTGTGTTTGGAGGACTGGCAGCACACCTATAGGAGCATTTCTGCACACTATTCCATATTATATTCCAGAAAAGGAAACAATTACACACATACACACGCTCTCTCTCTCTCTCTCTCAATCCAAAACGGTTTTGAAAGAGCTAATCTGGTTTTACAGTTTACAAAAGAAGCTCAATGTTCCAACCATAGTGTTCCCGAGATCCTGTTAAATTTAGCATCTTGCGGGACCAGTCTCCCCTCTCTTCCACTGCTATGGTTGAGAGCGAGCATGCCTTGGTTGTCTGTAAATGTCATCGGGTGACAGCTGAAATGAACACACTGCTTAGAGGAAAAACCAAGCTCTCTAAAGCTTCTGGAGCCATAAAAATCAAACTGGTTATTGTAGGACAAGATCTGTATTATTCAGAGATGTGCGTCTCCCTGGTCCAGGAATGGATCTCTGTTCACTACTGTGACTCTTTCAAAAAGCACTTACCCAGTAGCTGTCTTCGCAGCGGCTCCAGCTGTTGTGAGACTGAGAGAGACGCAGCCTGAGATACTTTTAAATGTTACAGCCAACATACTCACTTCTCTTCCTGGACTGAAGTGTGCACATGAGCTGCGCAGCTTCCACCACCCACCCCCTCCTTTCACCTTTGGTTTCCAGGCTTTTCTGAGAAAGGAGGAAGGTGTGGGAGGGTAAAATCGGCATCCCCATGCCAGTGACACAATCATTACCAGGATTTGATTCAATTCAGTTCTTGAGAAACTCCCCAGCACCAGTCAGACCAGCCTCCTGTTCCTAGGAAAGGAAAAGCCAGAGTTTCAAAGGGTTCTACTTTCCTGGGAAGTTGCGGGGGAGGCAGGGGAACAATTTCTGATGTTACCAGGATCGTGGGCAAAAGGACAACATGTTTTAGGCACTTAAGAAAATAGTCATCAAGTCCAGCCCCCTGCCTTCACTAGCAGGACTAAGTACTTGTGAGAGCTGATCAGTATCCTCCTCTCTTTCCAAGCCAGGGATGCCTGGACTTTGTGACTCAGGGGCCACATTGGCAGCTTACCAGAAAGGATGCATACTTTCTGAAATGCACGAAACCACCATGGGACTGTATCTACAAACACAGCTGTCACTTCTGCTTGTGCCTGTTCCTTCCTCAGCAGGGGATTAGAGGCTGGAAGAAAGTGCTCACCTAAGTAAGATTGCACAACAAGCAGAGTGAAACATCACCTGGCAAGTGCGGGGAAGGGTGAGTCACTAGAAACCTCTGTATCAGAGGGGCAGCCGTGTTAGTCTGGGTCTGTAAAAACTGACAAAGAGTCCTGTGGCACCTTATAGACTAACAGACGTTTTGGAGCATGAGCTTTCGTGGGTGAATACATGCATGCGTCTGACGAAGTGGGTATTCACCCACGAAAGCTCATGTTCCAATATGTCTGTTAGTCTATAAGGTGCCAGAGGACTCTGTCGCTTTTTATAGAAGCCTCTGAAAACTCTGGCTCATTATACTTTGTTCTTACACAAACAATTTTCCTCTATAGATCTCAAAAACACTGTACAAAGAAGAGTAAGAAGATTATTATTCCCATTTTACAGATAGAGAAACTGAGGCAGAGAGGCAAAGTGACTTGCCCAAGGTTATCCAGAAGGTTTGTGGCAGAAAGTTAAATGCTACCCTCTGGTCTCTTGAGTCCCAGTCTAGTGCCCTTTTCACCAGGCCACTCCATCTTAGTGGAGCGTAGTGGCAAAAGCACAGTTTAATGGCGTGACTTGGTTTTATAGCTAGGGACATGAAAGTGAAGCAGCTCATTCAGATTAATACCGAGGATGACAACTGCTCAGCCAGGCACCACAGCCTCTCAAAAGCCACATGCGACTTCCCACACCACCCCCTAGAGCAAAGTTGCCAGTGGATGGAGTGTGCTGGTAGTTTTCAGAAAGCCACTTTTTTTGTGTGTTAAGTCTAGTTTCTCATGTTTGTATCCCATCTTAGCAAGAGCTATGTCTCAGAGTCAGACTAACCTGGGGACTGGCAGCAAGGCGACATCTTTAAGCCCAATCAATTTTGCAGGGTGACTCAGACCCTTGGGCGTATTTCTGCAGAAATCTATTTTTACAGCACCTGGTTTGGAATGAAGTCACTTCTCTCAAGCATCATATGTGCACCTTTAAAAAAGGATACAGACACCTAAGGAAAATTAGAGACAACATTGCAGGCTCAGAAGAGATTACGTGGGAAGATGGAACATTTCAAGCTATTAGCAAAAGAACAGCAAAGGAGAAGAACTGTTCTAACCCGGGATCAGGGGGTGCTGGCAGATGAAATCCATTAAAGATTGTGAGACACTCCTACTAGGACACCATTACAAGCGCCTCAGATAGACCTTACTTTTGCCCGTTCCGTTCAGCACCTGGAACGCAACTGCTTTGGTGTCAGATGTGAAAGGACCACCAGAGTAGGGCACTCTGCACACAAGGATGCAGAGAGTTTAAGGCCAAAGGGAAGCATTAGATCCAGTCTGATCTCCTCACTAGCAGGCCATAGAATTTCACTCAGCTCCCCCTGTACTGAACCCAACAACTTGGGTTTGGTTAAAGCATATCTTCCAGCAAGGCCTTCAGATCAAGACTGAAGGCTCCAAGAGATAGAGAATCCACCCCCTTCACAGTCTGTGCTCCAGTGGTTCATCTCCCTGACTGTTAAAGATGTGGGCCTTATTTCTTAGCTGAAGTTGTCTGCATTCACTTTCCAAGCACTGCTTCTTTTTCTGCCTTTTCCTACTAGATTAAAGAGCCCTTTGATATTTTCTCCCCCACGAAGCTACTTCTGCACTGCAATCAAGTCAAGAGAGAAACAGACTGAGCGCAAAGTTTCTCACTACAAGGCTTTTTCTCCTGCCCTCTAACCATGTGGCTTTTGTTTGCTATTTTTTTCACATCCCTTAAAATATTGACTCCAGACCTGTACGCAGTGTTCCTGTATCCACATCACCAATGCCGTATGCTGAGGTAAAATCACCCCTTTACTCCTATGCCTCTGTTGATTATACATCTAATGATCACATTGGGCGCTTTTTTTGGGCTGCAGAATCACACTGAGAGCTCAAGTTGAGTTCCCAGTCCACTAAGACCCCTAAATCCTTTTCAGAGAGTCACTGCTGTCCAGGAGACAGTCCCACCCACCCCCCTTCCGTGGGTGTCACTTGCAGTCCTTGTTCGTAGATGTATAGCTTTGCATTAGGCCATATTAAAATTATGGCTAGAACAAGCCAAGCAATCAAGATCACTCTGTATGATTACCTTGCCATCATTATTTACCACGTTGCCAATCTGTGTGTCACCTTCACGTTCTATCAGGAGTGATTTCACCTTTACTTCCAGATGGAGGACAATATTATTCAGTGTCTGGTTAGTGCTGATCCCTGCAGACACCCACTAGAAACACTCCTCTGCATTTGATGAAGATTCCCCTTTGACAACTACTCCAGTTCCTCAGTTCTTCATCCAATAGACGTGGTTTGATATGGTGTACTACTAATTTTTTTAATCAGAATGATGTGTGGTACGAAGTCAAATCTCTATGTATATCAATCCAAAAAAATCAGTTGCACACATACAAAATGGGAAATGACTGCCTAGGAAGGAGTACTGCAGAAAGGGATCTGGGAAGTCACAGTGGATCACAAGCTAAATATGTAAAAGCAGCAAAGAGTCCTGTGGCACCTTATAGACTAACGGATGTTTTGGAGCATGAGCTTTCGTGGGTGAATACCCACTTTGTCAGATGCATGTAGTGGAAATTTCCAGGGGCAGGTAATTTCCACTACATGCATCCGACGAAGTGGGTATTCACCCACGAAAGCTCATGCTCCAAAACATCTGTTAGTCTATAAGGTGCCACAGGACTCTTTGCTGCTTTTACAGTTCCAGACTAACATGGCTACCCCTCTGATACTAAGCTAAATATGAGTCAACAGTGTAACGCTGTTGTAAAAAAAGTGAACATCCTTCTGGGATGTATTAGCAGGAGTGTTGTAAGCAAGATACAAGAAGTAATTCTTCCACACCACCCTGCGCTGATTAGGCCTCAACTGGAGTGTTGTGTCCAGTTCTGGGTGCTACATTTCAGGAAAGATGTGGACAAATTGGTCAAAGTCCAGAGAAGAGCAATACAAATGATGAAAGGTCTAGAAAACATGACTCACAAGGGAAGATTGAAAAAACTGGGTTTGTTTAGTCTGGAGAAGAGAAGACAGAGGGGACATGGTAACAGTTTTCAAGTACATAAAAGGTTGTTACAAGGAGGAGGGAGAAAAATTGTTCTTAACCTCTGAGGACAGGACAAGAAGCAATGGGCTTAAATTGCAGCAAGGGAGGTTTAGGTTGGACATTAGGAAAAACTTCCCAACTGTCGGAGCAGTTGAGCACTGGAATAAATTGCCTAGGGAGGTTGTGGAATCTCCATCATTGGGGATTTTTCAGAGCAGGTTGAACCAACACCTGTCAGGGATGGTCTAGATAATACTTAGTCCTGCCTTGAGTGCAGGAGACTGGACTAGACGACCTCTCGACCTAACTTTGTCAGCCACACTTGTGATCTCAAAGAATGAAATCAGCTTTGACAAGTTCCATTTTCCATAAAACCACATTTACTGGCAATAATTATATTCCTGCCCTTTAGTTCTTTATCAGCTGAATCCCCTATCAGCTTTCTCATTATTTGCCTTAAGACTGGTGGAAGCCTATAGATACCCAGGTCATCCTGCTTGTTCTTTTTGAGCAGTAGAGCTCAAACAGCTCAGCTGGTAGAGCATCAGCCTCTTAATCTGAGGATTCAAGTCACTGTTTGCACAAAGGCTACACGGAGCAGATGAAGAAGAGCACTGCATGAGCTCAGAACCTCTCATCAATAGAAGCTGGTCCAATAAAAGTTGTCTTTCTGTAGTCCCCTATGACTTGCTAGTACAATCTTTTGCTTAATGAGCACACTAAAGAACCCTGCATTGGGTTATTCAGTTCCTCTTAGCAAGCCTGTCTGAAACAGTCTTGTCCAGCAACAGTCAAACCTATTTAGGTACCTTTGCTGGGTGTTTCTTTTTTGTGCCCATTTATATTTCTGGGGCAGGAACAGCTAAAAACAGGAAGTGCCTGGAAGACTGTTCTTGTGAGATTAGCAGACTACTTTTGCAAACCCAAAAAGTTCAGGCAATTTTCTGAAGCGGCTGAACTTCTGAGTGTTTATCGAAAGCAAACCCAAAAGCTGACACGCTGTAGGAGGTGGATTCTGTAGGAGGCTGTTAGATTTTAATCTAATTTCAGACACCCACAAAAAAAAGTGACTGACATTTATCCAGGGGTTTAGGGGCATAATTTTCAAAATCAGAGGACAACAACTGCTCCAACTCCCATCTGAGCCTTTGAAAATCTGCCCCTAAATTTTTTTTTAAATAATGTCAGGTTGATCCGAACACCCAGTACTTAAATTCCCCACCCAGCATCTTCGGGATTAGGGAATGAACAACCACAGGATGAAGAGAGACAGTCAGCACATAAAGTGACATGGAATTTTGATCATCTGTTTCTCAGTGTTAAGCTACCCCTGAGCCCGAGTAAGACCTTAAGTAAAGAGTCATGCAAAAAGGCAATTTCCTTTCAACCTCTCTGCAAACGTCATCCAAATATCTTATGAAGCATGAAAGTTATGGCAACCCAGGGCTAGGCGTCAGGGTTTCTAGTTTCTAATCCCTGCTCTACCATAAACTTCCTGTATGACTTGGGGCAAGTCACTCATCGCCCTCTGTACTTCCATTTCCTCTTCTGCACCAGAGCAAGGAACATTGTAATGTCGTGCCTGTTCAGGAGAATGGATGAGTAACAGGTTCTTACCTCATTCAGCGTCAGACCCTACAACTGCCACCATTTTCACAGGGAATCAAAGCCGCTACACAGGAGGTGCTTTCAAGTTACTTTTCCTTGCTTGGGATCTGTTATTATTAATTATTATTATTATTATTATTATTATTATTATAACATTTTAACTAAGAGCCAGAATCTCGCAGCCCTCTGGTCCTGGCTCACCAGTCCACCGTGCCTTTCCCAGCTCCTGATTTCCTCTGAAGTGCTTTGTGCCTTCCCATCACTGCAGCTAGCTCCAGACAGGACTTTCCCTCTGACTAAGAAGAACTTTTTCCTCAGTCCTCATTAACCCCAGGTCCCTGCCCATCAGTATCTTCCTGCAGCTCTCTCCTCTTGACCTGAACTGGTAATCAACTCGCCAAACCACTTTAGACTGCTCCAGAGATTCTCTCCCCAGTCTTTCCTAATCTCAGATGGATCTTCCTGTGTCAGGGAGCAAATTCCCTCTTATATGAATCACAGCCCTAGGTTATCATCATGTGATGCCTGTCAAAGCCCAAACCCATCAGGGGTGAGGCAGATGATTCAACACAGCTCCAGCTGAGCCCAGCTCCCTTTAAAGGGCCAGTCTCCCCCCACCCCCTGCCAGACCATCTCACCCACCGTGTACTGTACAAACACAAAAGAAGGCACAGTGCCTTCCCAAAGAACTTAGTTAAAAGACCTGCTGTAGTGAGGTTTTGTATTACCACTCCCTAACTTTCAGTGCAGTGAAACAGAGTGTAATGTTAGAGAGTTTAATGGCAGCCATCAGTCACAGACCTGGCTGCCAAGGATAGGTGTGCTAACCATCCTTTGAGGCTAAATGGAAGAAGCAAGTAAGCCTCTTTATGAAGTGAGACTGCCTTGGGCAGTAACTTCTCTTGTCTCAGGCCGTCTGTCACATGGCCAAGCCTGAGCTGGGCTAAGCAATGTGATCTGAGGGGTTGCCCCTGGAGCTGGTTGCAAACTCTGAGCGAGGTGAATGTTTGGCAAGCTATGTTAGAGTCAGAGAAAGCAAACAACCAAGGAGTGTAGCCCTGATATTGAGCAGTAAGACAGAGCTCCCTGGGACACAGGACTGGCTGGAGAAGCAGGCTTGGAAACGGTCTGCAAGGAGACTGCCTGCTATTATTGGTTTCTACTGTTCAGGGGAACGGGACTTTGGGTACGTTCTTGGTAAATAAACAGGACTGCATCAAAGAATTACCTGACTTGTATCATCAGTTTCTCCTTCTAACAGAAACAACTTGGCCAGCCCCACAAGATTAGCTAGCCAGTCAGCCTAAAGGGCACCAGTAACATACCAGAGAACATTTGTGACAGCAGTGTTCACAGAAGTTATGCTGATCAGTAAAATAGGACGCGTACATTTCTGATGCGCTATCCTTGGTTTTTTAAATCTGATCAACTGCACTGCGCCTCCCAGTTTTTTGCCTCTAGGGGAATGAACTATGGTCTGAGAAGAGGGCTGGCAGAAACAGGGATGTGGACAGTCATGTCCAGTGGTTAGTACAGGAGACGGTAGCCATGAAGAGAAGCCCAGCGTCAGAGCTGGAAACCAGATGCCAGAGCCAGGTTACCTGGAAGAAGCCAGAGACAAGCCTGGCTCAGAACAAGTCCACACAAGGCACTACCACAGCCAGGGGCAAATGCTTTGAGCAATTGCCAAACTGCTGCTGCTGTTGTGCTGTGCTTTGGAGATGATCTGCTGATTCTTCCCACCAGTCAGGTGGTAGAGCCAGCCAGGCAGCCTACTACACCCTGCGATGCCCAGTAGGTGCCAAGAGACTGACTCTGCGGGAGGCTCTGATTTGCATCAAGAGACCTGGGTTCAAATGCTGACTCTGTCATAGACTCACTTTGTGATGGTGAACAAGTCACTCCACCCTTCTCTCTGCCCTTTAAAACTGAAAACGCGACACTTAGGCCCAGAACTTCAAAAGCATGGAGGTGCTTAACTCCCATTGGTTTCACTTTTGCAGATCTGGGCCACCCTCCCCTTCATAAATTGCTTTGAGATCTATGGATGACAGGACTATGGAAGAGAGACAAGGTGTAGGAGGGAACGTCTTTTACTGGACCTACTTCTGTCAGTGAGGGAGACAAGCTAGTGCAGTGGTTCTCAAACTTTTGTACTGCTGACCCCTTTCACATACCAAGCCTCTGAGTGTGACCTCCCTTATAAATGAAAAACTTTTTTATATATTTAACACCATTATAAATGCAGGAGGCAAAGCGGGGCTTGGGAGGGAGGCTGACAGCTCGTGACCCCCCATGTAATAACCTCGAGATCCTCTCAGGGGTCCCGACCCCCAGTTTGAGAACCCCGGAGCTAGTACGGTATCAGAGCAAAGTATTGTACTAGGAGTGTGATTTAATGTGGTTCTGCTCATAGGCGCCAACTTTCCCCGGTGCCAATGGGTGCTCGCGTCCCCCCAGCCCCACTCCTACCCCAACCCCAACTCTACCCTTTCCCCATTCCAACCCCTTCCCCAAAGTCCCTGCCCCAACACAGCCCCTCCCTGCCCCTATTGGACCCCTTCCCCAAATCCCCTCCCTGGCCCCGTTTCTTCCCCGAGCATGCTGCGTTTCCCCTCCCCCCACTCCCTCCCAGCTGCGCAAAACAGCCGTTTTGCAGCACAAGCACTGGGAGCTAGAGGGAAAAAGCAGGCACGCGGCACGCTCAGGGGAGGAGGTGGAGGTGGAGCGGAGGTCAGCTGGGTGGGGGGGCGGGCAGGGAGCTGCCAGTGGGTGCTGAGCACCCACCAATTTTTCCCTGTGGGTGCTCCAGCCCCGGAGCACCCGTGGAATCGGTGCCTATGGTTCTGCTGCAATATTAAAATCAGTGGTCCTGTTACTCTTTTGCTAGAGAAAAGAATGAAATTTTCAAATGTCCCTACCCCCATCCACTGCTTAGTGATCAAACGGCACAGAGTGGATTGGACGCCTGCCTCTGATTCTGAATGAGCTAATTCTCCTACGCCGATTGCCCCACTCCTTCTCCTCTCCCACTGCTTTCCCCTACAGCCAGAGTCAGCCCACATGAGTGATCAGCCTCCTTCAGGAAGTGCAGCAGCAGCTCAACACTTCTCAAAGAGAAACCAAAAACTTCCCGGAATCTCATTAAATTCAGAGCCAGCATATTGCATAATTCTGGGTAGGCACAGCCTTCCGGGAGGGGATGCTATGAGAGGGGAGACACTGAATTCTAACCCTGGCTGCTTTGGGGTTAGGGGATTTGCCCTGAGGAATATATTTTATCCCCAGGTCTGGCTAGTCTGGTTCTGATTTTAGCAACGTTGCCCACTTGCATGATTTGTCATGCGTCTCATGATAATTATTGTTTTCCTTAAAGCCACAGCTCCAGGAGTCAAGGAGCTATATGAAGAAATGTAATTGTAGCTGCTGTCAGCAATACAGTGTCACCAAACTCTCTCGATTTTGTGGTGAATCTGCCAATTTTCCTAATCCTCTGCTACTTGATCCATGGCATGGGAGGAGAATCTCAGTTTTTTTTTAAAAACCTAAGTGTCTAGCTCTCATGAGTGCAGAGAAAATGTGACCCCAGTGAACTCTACAGGATCGGAAATGAAAAAGAAAAAAAAAACTAAAAAAAAATTCCTTTTCTGAGGAACGTGACTCATGATTTTTGAATGCTTGAAACCAGCAGAGCTGAATATGGCTAGTCTGCTCATTATTCATAATGATACAGCTAAATACTTTGACTGAGAAGTGATGAAATGGCTTCAGAGTGCAAGCAGTGCTGAGCTTACACCAGGCTTGCCAGGGCTGGCAAGTTATGAAAGTAAAAATATTGCTTGAGCCCTGGTACCTCTTTCATTACAAATTGAGCACTGGATGCAGGATGCATGGAGCTCTCCAACTGACTGGTAGTGGTGGCCAACTGGAAACCACTCAGGCCCAGATGAGATCATTTTGCCTGAACTAGTTGGGAAAAAAGTTTGAGTTTTGAGGCCTGGCCTGCACTGCAAGGATAACTCGGTGTTTGTAACCAGCTGGCAACAGTCTCAGCTGACTTGATGACACGACTGTATCAGAAGGAGCAGACTTTGGCCTACTTGGTTGAGTTGTGAAAGAGCTACTGTGCTGACACAGCCATAGCTGTCCACCTGTACCCACCACGTCTCTCAGCTGTGTTTGTATCAGTGCATCCTGGGAAAAACTGGGCTATTTGCCCATAGTGCCTTCCCTTCTTAAAGCCAACCAAGGCTGTGGAATCTCCATCACTGGAGATTTTAAAGAGCAGGTTAGACAAACACGATGTTTGTCCTCACTTTATCCCCAGGGACGGGACATATCCTTCTAGTAGTGTAAACCACAGGCAGAAGCCCCAAGCAACTCACCCTCCCCCCGTCTGGTACTCGGAGAATGGGGGCGGGGGTCGCAGGGGGCCCCACGTGTTACACATTAAGTGTAAAAGAGCCGCATGAGGCTTCTGACCCATAGTTTGGCCACCCCAGATGTAAAACATCCCTAGCGAAAGGACATGGTCCATGCCGAAGGCAGGCGATTGGCTGTTTCCAAGCAAACAGTTAAACAGCATTAAGTTGCAACAGATTACAGCTAGGGAGGGGAGGAAAACAACAAGGCTGAATAATATGTTACAAGCCATTTGCACTGAGCAAGTTCCAGACGAATCCCCCACGACACAAGGCAAGTTACAGGAATGCCTTGCCTGGCTTTAAAAGATCTTGCTGTGATAATGGCGCTATTGCCCCTGGCTCATTGTTCTGAAGCTCTTGGCTAGGGTTAGTCATCGCATTGCTACCCGGGTCACTCAGCTGTAGGATGCACATCAGATTTTCTATTCCAGAAGGTTTCCATTACAAGGTAGAAACTTGCTCAAATAATGAAAGCTGCACTTTTAGGCAGAACTGAAAACGGGATGAGTGCGGCTCGAGAGCCTTGAGGGTAGCAGTCAGCAGTTTATTCCATTTACTGAATCCAGATCATTTACAAGAAACAGCAAGATGGGTCACACACTAACACAGCTGCCGTGTCCCCCCGGCAGACCTTCCTTTGAACGTTCTGCTCTACGGGGTTTCCCCGCTCCTTTCATTTTAGGAAGGACACTCGCTTTGATTAAAGAACAGCACAGACCAGTCCCAAACGCAGAAGATATTATCTGTGCCCACAGCTTTTCTACCGGCTTCAGTAACTAGCTGTCTCCTCCCTTTCTGAAAGGCCACATGGCTGGGGAGACAGGAGGCACTCTATGGGTGTGAGTGCCCACAGATGGAGGTCTCCTCAGCAAAGTGCTGGGTCTGGGGCAGGGGTAGGCAAACTTTTTGGCTAGAGGGCCACATCTGGGAATAGAAATTGTATGGCAAGCCATGAATGCTCATAAGATTGGAGTTGGGGTGTGGGATGGGGTGAGGGCTCTGGTTGGGAGTGTGGGCTCTGGGGTGGGGCTGGGGATGAGGAGTTTGGGATGTAGGAGGGTGCTCTGGGCTGGGAACAAGGGATTCAGAGGGCAGGGGTGCAGGAAGGGGTGCAGTTTCTGGTTGGGGGTATGAGCTCTGGGGTGAGGCCATAGGCACCAACTTTCTCCGGTGCAGGTGGGGGCTCAACCCCCTGCCCTTGGGCCCTGCCCCAACTCCACCCTTTCCCTGCCCCTGGCCCTGCCCCCATTCCAACCCCTTCCCCAGAGTCCCTGCCCCAACTCTGCTCCCTCCCTGCCCCTATTGGAACCCTTCCCCAAATCCCTGCCCCGTCCCCGCCTCTTCCCCCAGCATGCCATGTTCCCCCTCCTTCCCCCTCCCTCCCTGCCCCACGAAACAGCTGTTTCGCAGCACAAGCGCTGGGGGGAGGGAGAGAGGAGAAGCAG
Source organism: Gopherus flavomarginatus (assembly GCF_025201925.1). Classification (NCBI taxonomy): domain Eukaryota; kingdom Metazoa; phylum Chordata; order Testudines; family Testudinidae; genus Gopherus; species Gopherus flavomarginatus. The sequence goes on from NC_066622.1 coordinate 136,755,107, forward strand.
GACACGGCAGTGCGCTCGCGGAGGAGGCGGAGGTGAGCTGGAGCAGGGGGGTGGGGTGGTGAGCTGGAGTGGGGGGGCGGAGAGGGGAGCTGCCTGTGGGTGCTGAGCACCCACCATGTTTTCTCCGTGGGTGCTCCAGCAGTCTCCAAGCGGCGCGTACCTCAAGCGGCTTCCAGAAGCAGCGGCATGTCTCTTCTCCGGCTCCTATACAGTGGTGCAGCCAGGCAGCTCTGCACGCTGCCCCATCTGCAGGCACTGCCCCTGCAGCTCCCATTGGAACGCTGGAAGGGGCCACTGGAGCACATGGGAGCTGGAGTGGGGCCATGCCATGGCTTCCAGGAACCGTGTGGAGCAGCCCCCGACCCTGCAGCCTGGCTAGAGTGGGGCCATGCCATGGCTTCCAGGAGCTGCGTGGAGCAGCCCCCGACCCTGCGGCCTGGCTAGAGTGGGGCCATGCCATGGCTTCCAGGAGCTGTGTGGAGCAGCCCTCGACCCTGCGGCCTGGCTAGAGTGGGGCCATGCCATGGCTTCCAGGAGCTGTGTGGAGCAGCCCCCGACCCTGCGGCCTGGCTAGAGTGGGGCCATGCCATGGCTTCCAGGAGCCACATGGAGCAGCCCCCGACCCTGCGGCCTGGCTAGAGTGGGTCCATGCCATGGCTTCCAGGAGCCACGTGAAGCAGCCCCCGACCCTGCGGCCTGGCTAGAGTGGGGCCATGCCATGGCTTCCAGGAGCCACGTGAAGCAGCCCCCGACCCTGCGGCCTGGCTAGAGTGGGGCCATGCCATGGCTTCCAGGAGCCACGTGGAGCAGCCCCCGACCCTACGGCCTGGCTAGGGTAAGGTCATGATGCTGCTTCCAGGAACCATGTGGGGCGGCCTCTGATCCAGCGCCCTGGCTGGAACACTGGAGCGGGGCCGAGCCAAGTGGTGCAGCCCCCAAACCAGTGCTCTGGCTGGAGCTCGCGGGCTGGCTTGATCTGGGCGGTAGTTTGGCCACCTGTGCTCTGGGGTAAGAAGAGGTGGCCTCAGCAGTGTCCCATTTTACCCCTTCCTATCTGCAGTGCACTATTACCGGCTCAAGTTGCATCTGCTCACATTGCCAATTCCACAAGATTTATTACAGTAACACCTGCAAAGCGAGGCACAAAGACAACTACACTTAATACAAGAATAATGGTGGGAGAAGATAGCAGAAGACACTCAAATGTATGCGGAGACAAATGAAACAGAAGAAGATTGATTCCTTGAAGCTAGTCTATGGATCTTCAAAGGTGGGCACAGGTTCACTCATGATGGCTGATGGCAGGAGAGACATCAAAGACAAACATGGCATGGAACAGAGATGGGCTGAACATTTCAGCCAACTACTGAACAGACCATCCTCAATTGAAACAAGTGCTATTAATCAGATACTTCAAAAGCCTATTCAGCACCACCTTGACTCACCACCCTCACTTGAAGAAATAGAAAAGGCAATCAGTATGATGAGCTCCGGAAAGTCCTCGGGCAGAGATGGAATACCGGCAGAAATATATAAATCTGCGGGTCCAAAAGTGGTAACAGCACTCCAGAAGATCCTTACTGACACCTGAGACAACAAAGAAATGCCACAAGACTTCAAAGATGCCACAATTATTCCTTTATTTAAGGATTAAGGCAGCAAAATGGTCTATGATAACTACTGTGGGATCTCTCTCCTATCTGTCACTGGAAAAATCTTTGCTCATGTCCTCCTGAAATGACTGATTTCATCTATCTCAGAAGCCAAAAAACCTGCGACTCTGTGAGAATTCAGACCTGGCCGTAGCACCCTAGACATTATGTTTAGTATAAGGCAAATACAAGAAAAACATATCAAACGAAACATGGATCTGTTTAGTGTCTTCATTGATCTGACAAAAGCATTTGATACAGTCAATAGAGAAGGATCATGGACAATCCTCAGCAAACTTTGTTGCCCACCAAAACTGTTAAAGAGCATTTGTTTATTTCATGAGGGGATGCAAGGTCAGGGACTTTTTAATGGAGATCTCACTGACTCCTTTCCCGTTTCAAATGGAGTCAAACAAAGCTGTGTCCTTGCCCCTGTACTGTTCAACCTCTTCTTCACCCAAGTTCTCAACCATGCTACAGATGGGCTCAACAGAGGCATAAACATCAGATACGGACACGATGGCTCAGTCTTCAATCTTACAAGGCTTAAAGCAAAAACAAAAGTAACAGAACTACTAATAAGAGAAGCACTCTGCAGAGGATTATGCCCTTCTAGCACACACAGAGGGAGATCTCCAGTGCATCGTAGATCGCTTTGTTGAAGCATCAAAATTGTTTGGCCTCACAATCAACCTAGAGAAAACCATGGTGTTGCATCAGTCATTTTCACCACTCCGTGTCATATCCCCAAGCATCAGAGGTGAAAGTATTTAAAGGACTTACTAGTACGCCGGAGTCCTGAGCAGGCGGTGGGGCCTCAACCAGAAGGGGCATGGCTTCAACTGGAAGAGACGGGGCCTTTAGAGTCCTGGGCCCTTTAAATCGAGATTTAAAGGGCCCCAGGCCCTGGCTGCAGTAGTGGCAGCTGGGAGCCCAGGGCCCTTTAAATCATTGCCAGAGCTACTAGCTGCAGAGGCAGCTGGGAGCCCCGGTGCTCGGGGGCTGTTTAAAGGGCCTGGGGCTCTGGCTGCTGCTGCCGCACTGGAGCCTTGGGCCCTTCAAACTGCCAGCGGAGCTCGGGGGGTCCTGGCTGCCACCCCTACCCCAGGGTTCTGGCAGCAGGGCTCGGGTGGTAGCAGCAGCTGGAGCCCCAAGCCCTTTAAATCACTGCCCAAGCCCCACTGCTGGAACCGGCAGAGATTTAAAGGGCCTGGGGTGGTAGTGGTGGCCAGAGCCCCAGGCCCTTTAAATCGCAGCCTGAGCCCCACTGCCACCAAGGCTCCGGCAGCAGGGCGTGGGCTGTGATTTAAAGGGCCCGGGGCTCCAGCCGCTGCTGGGAGCCCCAGGCCCTTTCAATTGTCACCTGGGGAAGCTGGGCCGGTACGCTGTACGGGGCATACCAGCTCACTTTCACCTCTGCCTATCACATCCATCAGTGGACTCCAACTAAAGCAAGTTGACAGTTTTACCTCTCTCGGCAGCAATCTCTCTAATGATGGATCTCTTGATAAAGAGATCACAAACAGGATACAGAAAGCTTCTCAGTCATTAGGAAAGCTCCGTAACAAAGTCCTGAAATCCCACAACAATAGCCCTCTCAACAAAAACAAAACTTAATCATGCTTTTGTGCTCACATCTCTCCTCCACGGCTGAGATACCTGGATAGCACACAAACAGCGTATCGAAGAGCTAGAGGCCTTCCAAATGCGGTCTCTGCGTGCCATTATGGGGATCCACTGGCAGGACAAAATTACCGACCTGGGGAGTCTCCAAAAGTCAAATGCCACAAACATCCAGGCCATGCTGATAAAAGCCCAACTGCACTGGGTTGGACACGTCAGTCAGATGCCTGAACATCGACTCCCCAGAAACATTTTCTCTGGCGAATTGGCACAAAGACACCGGAATCAAGGCCACCCGCAGAAAGCGCTACAAGGACAGGATCAAGAACAGCACACACTTTGATGCAGTAAAACTGGATGACCTTGAGAAGGCTGTGTTAAATAGATCAGCAGGGCAGCACACAGCACTCAGCTTTCCAAGCCTTTGAAGAGGATAGAAATAATCGATTGTTAGCTGCCAGGGAAAAGCATCATATCCCTGCTATAGCTACCAAGATGCTCACCACTAACTTTGCCTGCTCGATATACTCACGAGAATGCGCGTCACGCTTTGGACTCCAGAGTCCACAAAAAGAGAGAGCATGAAAACATCATCATCGAACCAACGGACTACACGCACATCAGACAGCCAATCCATTTCCTCAGCGCTAGGACAGTTATTCAATTAAAAGAAGGCAGGCAGACAATTGTAACAGTCCAGAGCATCCAAAGTTCAGGGGACATGTTTCCAGGTCTCTCCAGGTGCCTGCAGCTCCCTACATCCTTCCTGTATGGCATCCCCCGGTACAGGAAGTAGGCTTGGTTTTTGTTACTGTTGGCCAGAGTGCCCATCCCTCTACAGCAGTGGTTCTCAACCAGCGGTCCAGGGCTGCCTGGGAGACCGCAAGCCGTTTTCAGGGGGGCCGCCAGGAAGGGCCAGCATTAGATGTGCTGGGGCCCAAAGCAGAAAGCTGAAGCCCCACCGCATGGGGCTGAAGCCTGGGGCTCTGAGCCCCGCCACCCAGAGCTAAAGCCTGAGCAACTTAACTTTGTGGGGTCCCTGGTGGCATGGGGCCCAGGCAGTTACCCTGCTTGCTACCCTCTAACACTGACCCTGCCTTTTATATGCAGAAAAACAGTTGTTGTGGCACAGGTGGGCTGTGGAGTTTTTATAGCATGTTGGGGTGGGAGGGGCTCAGAGAGAAAAGGGTTGAGAACCCCTGCTCTACAGGCCTTTAGGAAGACAAAAGCCCTACCTCAAGTCACGTCCACTCTAGTTCAGGCACAATGTGTTTCAGACATACACAAAACATGCTTGTACAACAAGGTTCTTGCTTTGAAACTCAGTCTGAGGTAGCCCTTCAGTGCTTAATAGAGAACTCATTCACGGCCCTGGCAGGTATTGTGCACATAGCAGTCAAGGTTGGTCAGAGTGCTTGAAAAAAGCAACACAGTAGCACAGCAATTATGTCTACAAATACAGCAGCTCTTTGAACGTCAGGGCTAGCTAACTGTCCAATGGAAGACAATTTATGGGCACAGGGAATGTTGGCTAGCACATGTAGGTGATCTCCTTTCAAAATCTTGCTATCTAGGCAGCTACCAGGAGTCCCAGACAACTGCCTTCAGAAGTGAGGACAGCAGGGAGTGGGTTAAAGGGGCTAAGTGGTAGGTGAAAACCAGATCACTTCAGGGATGTAGGAGAGAAGCCACGCTGCACTATTATAGAAGCACCCCATAATTAGGATCTGGCTTTCAAACGTTCCCACCAGCCATAGTTCATATACAGGCCAGTGGGTCGGATCCATACCTATACTAATGCCCCGTTAACAGTAGATCCAAGTATATCCAGTTGCTATTGTGCAGTGACACGGTGGTAAAGACCAAGGATCCTCCTTCGGTTTGGAAGGCGGGATGCTGGAGAGCAGGAGGCAGAACAGTCGAGGGGGGCAGGCTGAAACTTGCCGCAATTTCTTGGAGCTGTGCTAGGTATTGTTTAAATAAAGAGAGGTTTAGATAAAAGCCTCCACTGCTTTAACGCAAAGGCCAGTGCCCCCAGGTTTGTTTGCTGGGGGAGGCAGGGGAAAGGAGAACAAGGCATCAGAATACCTTTTACCATAGTCAGCATCGCCTACCCTCAAAGACTTACAAACAAATCAAGAGATTTCAAAACAAACAAAAACAGAAATCACAAAACCCCAAAGTTTGTCTTCTGGGCTTTGAACCTTTAGGGGATTAAATTTTCCTGCTTCGCTCAGCAATCATGAGAGACAGACACTGTTTTAAAATGGAAGCTGAGCGCCTCACGTAATCACTGGCCCTCGGGAGGTGAGGTTTTAAGGAAAACAATAAAAACCAAAACAAAACACCCATCACAAGAATTAGCAGCACCGGTTAGGCAATGACACTATGAGCTGGGAGCCAGGAAAGACATTGTTCAAACTTCATTTTTCCCACTCACCGCGGTTTATAGTTCTGTGTATTTTGCTGCCTGTGGTACTTTGCAGCCCTTTGGCTTTGGTTCAGACATCCCCAAACGTTGGTGATGTTCAGATCTGAGTTTTGGGGCTGGGGCTTCTCTCTAGATATAATAATTCTGAGCCTTGACAGAGGAACAGCTCTGAAAATACACTGAGCAGCCCATCATGCTGCTGATTCATGCTGCTCTGAAGAGGCCATGACCATGATCATATTCTACAGCACCCTCTAGTGGCTAGACCACGTTGAAGCAACTGGCATCCAGTTATTTTGTGATACTAGAATTGATACAAGCAGGCTGAAGGTCATGGACTGCTGATGAGTTGGGCCCAGTATGTCTATGTAATAATTTATTTGGTGCCTTCCCTCACAAGAAGGAACTCAGCGTGCTTCACGGACACCACCACTGAAACGCAGCAGCTGTTAGAGTAGACAGCAGCAAGCGCCGTGCCTCCCACGCTACACAAAGCAGGTGTTCTTACTGTATGCACAGTGAGCCTCAGGTGACATGTGACCAGGAGTCATCACCCAATTAGGTCCGCTGGGTGGATCATTAGCTTCCCCAGTTTGGGCCAGGTGCTGACGGGGAGTGCGTCATGAGTGCTAACCCATGCCCCCCAAACCATGTGTTGAAAGGAAGGAAAAGAGGAGAAAGTTTTGACTAACACCTCAGCAATCAATCCATACTCATGAAAGAAGCCACAGGTTCTCAGCAGCCCAGGCAGGTGGTACAGGCCTCATATGAGACAAAAGTGACAGAGCTCTGATTTCTTGACCGTAGCAGGATGGAGGACAAGTCACCTCTTAATCTTCTTTTTGTTAATCTAAACAGACGGAGTTCCCTACGTCTCTCACAAAAAGGCTTTATCTCCAGCCTTCTGATTATTCTTATGGCAAGTTAGAGGAACATCCTGAAACTATATGCTGCTTTGTTTTTTACAGTGCCCAGCACAATGAGGCCTTTTCTTGTTTGGTCCCTTGGCACTGTATAATAAACATAATTCATAATAATAAAATAAAGGTCCCGGGGTAGCATCTTTCAGGGGAAATGGAAGTGATGAGGTGAACAGTCAGTATTCTGTGACTGGCAAGAAAACAGTTAACTTTCTTGCCTTTTGAGGGACCACAGATGTCTGCTACTCAGAACAGGGATATTGTCGAGGGAGCAAAGACAGCTGTGGAGAGGGCAAGTGTCTCCTCCCCATGCTCATATGAAAGGGGTCAGATGGTGGGGAAGAGGAAAGGATGTGAGCAAATGGGCTGAGATAAACCACCCATTCCCGTGAAACTGGAAGTACCATGGTAGGATGAAGTCTTTTCTTTAATATCTCCTGGAAACTTGGTCAAAGGAAACCACATTTGGCTTGGAATTACTGGCTAGAAAAAGAAGAGGAAGATCTTTCTGGTTGATCCTTGGAGGGGTGGAACTCGGCTGAACATGGTCTATTCTATTGTTACCCCAGCCCCTTTTGACTCAAGCAGGTAGGCTACATTTGAGGTCTTGGAGACGTCCCAGTTGGGAATAGAACTTGATGGAGTTGGGTGTTTTCTTTGATGCAGTCTTGTTTGTTTACAAGGAACATACAAAGTCCTGCTTTTTCCGAGCTCAGAAGAAACCCAAACCAAAAGCATAGTTTCTTAGGTTACAGCGCTCAGCCTTTTTATACAACACCAGAATCAAAAAATTCTCTGGCTTTTTCCAGGTTGTACACCATGCTCAAAGGCTGCAGCTTGGCTGTCTTGCTTTTTGTCTCTGGGGCAAGTCTACGCTACTGCTTAAGGTGATCTAGTTTACGTTGCTCAGGGGTATGAAAAGGTCATCCGCTTTAGTGACGCAAATTACAGTGACCTAAGGGCTGTCTGCACAGGCGCTATACTGGTGGGAGATGCTCTCCCACTGATTTAGCTTCCACCTTTCACAGAGGTAGAGTCATTATGCTGACAGGAGAGCGCTCTCCTGTCAGCATAGAGTGTCTTCACCAGATGTGCTACAGTGGCACAGCTGCATCGGTGCAGCTGCACTGATGTAGCACTTTTACTGTACACCTGCACTAAGTCTGTCTCTGTCAGTCTGCTTTCCCTTCCCTCACACACGCACAGGCTTTACCCAAAACAATGCACAGCGAAAGCCCCTCCGTCCACTCAGTCTAAAATTCGTCAGTGGATTCACAACCCCTTTTGTGTAGCTGGGGTCTTGTGATTAACTTGTACTGACAGTTTCATTAATTGTCACATCCAATCTTAGAGATTCGTGATCCATACAGGCACCAGTATTGCTCAGCATAACTGTATTAACTGCAATAAAATCTACTTTCCTGGACTATGGAACAGGGTGTTTTTACTGCTGCCTGCCCTCCCTGTGACAATTACTAAGGAGATACTAATAGTCTATTGAAATCTTAAACAAACAAACTTAATCACCTGCTGCTCTGGGGTGAGCTTACCTTTCTGTGTGGAAACTTGTTCCTGCAAATAGGAATTGGAGGAACCTTTTGGCCAGGTGAATGAGGTATAACAGTCTTTCCTAAAAAGCAGCAAAGAATCCTGTGGCATCTTATAGACTAACAGACGTTTTGAAGCATGAGCTTTCGTGGGTGAATACCCACTTCGTCGGAGGCATGTAGTGGAAATTTCCAGGAGCAGGTATATATATGCAAGCAAGCTAGAGATAACGAGGTTAGTTCAATCAGGGAGGATGAGGCCCTGTTCTAGCAGTTGAGATGTGAAAACCAAGGGAGGAGAAACTGGTTTTGTAGTTGGCAAGCCATTCACAGTCTTTGTTTTAATCCTGAGCTGATGGTGTCAAATTTGCAGATGAACTGAAGCTCAGCAGTTTCTCTTGAAGTCTGGTCCTGAAGTTTTTTTGCTGCAAGATGGCCACCTTAAGGTCTGCTATAGTGTGGCCAGGGAGGTTGAAGTGTTCTCCTACAGGTTTTTGTATATTGCCATTCCTAATATCTGATTTGTGTCCATTTATTCTTTTCCGTAGAGACTGTCCAGTTTGGCCGATGTACATAGCAGAGGGGCATTGCTGGCATATGATGGCGTATATTACATTGGTGGACGTGCAGGTGAATGAACCGGTGATGGTGTGGCTGATCTGGTTGGGTCCTGTGATGGTGTCACTGGTGTAGATATGTGGGCAGAGTTGGCATCGAGGTTTGTTGCATGGATTGGTTCCTGAGCTAGAGTTACTATGGTGCGGTGTGCAGTTACTGGTGAGAATATGTTTCAGGTTGGCAGGTGGTCTGTGGGCGAGGACTGGCCTGCCACCCAAGGCCTATGAAAGTCTGGGATCATTGTCCAGGATGGGTTGTAGATCCCTGATGATGCGTTGGAGGGGTTTTAGCTGGGGACTGTATGTGATGGCCAGTGGAGTCCTGTTGGTTTCTTTCTTGGGTTAGTCTTCCAGTAGGAGGCTTCTGGGTACACATCTGGCTCTGTTGATCTGTTTCCTTATTTCCTCGTGCGGGTATTGTAGTTTTGAGAATGCTTGGTGGAGATTTTGTAGGTGTTGGTCTCTGTCTGAGGGGTTAGAGCAGATGCGGTTGTACCTCAGTGCTTGGCTGTAGACAATGGATCGTGTGATGTGCCCAGGATGGAAGCTGGAGGCATGAAGGTAGGCATAGTGGTTGGTAGGTTTTCAGTATAGGGTGGTGTTAATGTGACCATCACTTATTTGCACCGTGGTGTCTAGGAAGTGGACCTCCCGTGTAGATTAGTCCAGGGTGAGGTTGATGGTGGGGTGGAAGCTGTTGAAATCGTGGTGGAATTTTTCCAGAATCTCCTTCCCATGAGTTCAGATGATGAAGATGTCATCAATGTAGCGTAGGTAGAGAAGGGGTGTGAGTGGACGAGAGCTGAGGAAGCGTTGTTCCAGGTCGGCCATAAAAATATTGGCATATTTTGGGGCCATGCAGGTGCCCATAGCGGTGCCACTGATCTGGAGATATATATTGTCATCAAATTTGAAATAGTTGTGTGTGAGGATAAAGGCACAGAGCTCAGCAGCCAGTTGTGCTGTGGCATCATCAGGGATACTGTTCCTGACAGCTTGTATTCCATCTGTGTTTGGCATGTTTGTGTAGAGAGCCTCTACATCCATGGTGGCTAGGATGGTGTTTTCTGGAAGGTCACCAATGCATTGTAGTTTCCTCAGGAAATCAGTGGTGTCACGGAGATAGCTGGGAGTGCTGGTGGCATACGGTCTGAGTAGAGAGTCCACATATCCAGAACTAACACCGGAACAAATCAACATACCCTTAGAGCCCCGACCAGGGTTATTCTATCTACTACCCAAGATCCACAAATCCGGAAATCCTGGACGCCCCATCATCTCAGGCATTGGCATTCTCACTGAAGGACTGTCTGGATATGTGGACTGAGCTTCAGTTCATCTGCAAATTTGACACCATCAGCTCAGGATTAAACAAAGACTGTGAATGGCTTGCCAACTACAAAACCAGTTTCTCCTCCCTTGGTTTTCACACCCCAACTGCTAGAACAGGGCCTCATCCTCCCTGATTGAACTAACCTTGTTATCTCTAGCTTGCTTGCATATATATACCTGCTCCTGGAAATTTCCACTACATGCATCCGACGAAGTGGATATTCAACCACGAAAGCTCATGCTCCAAAACGTCTGTTAGTCTATAAGGTGCCACAGAATTCTTTGCTGCTTTTACAGATCCAGACTAACATGGCTACTCCTCTGATATTAATCTTTCCGAGTTCTATGTTTCCCAACTCTTGTGTATTTTACTTCTGGCCTAACCAAAGAAGCATTGAACATGTTACATTTTTATATGGCTCAACTCTTCTAAGTTGGATATTCCTAAGAAGGGAAATGTTCTTTGGATATTGTGAATATGATGTTACACAGATACAGAATTTGAATTCACTCAAGCTGCTACCTGAAAATAAAACTTTCATAATGGAACAAAGGCTGATAATGACTTAAAACATGATCTGTGAACTATGTGAACCATCTTTACTGAATCTGTCTTAAAACACAAAACTGTTTAGAAACTGAGGTGTGTGCTCTCTCTCTTTTACACACACACACACACACACACACACACACACACACACACACACACACACACACACACACACACACACACACACACACGTATAATTGGACTTTAACATGCCCACTAATTATAGCTGAGATGGAGCTACATTCCGTAGTCATTAAAATGAAATTTAACAAACTTGTTAAAAGTTTTTATCTTGTACATGAAAACTGGGCTTCTAAAAGTTGCATATTATTCAGCATGTATTTTAGAGAGTCACTCAAACGTACAAAGGTTTATTTTGGAACTGTACCTATTCCAATCAGCTCAGTATTTGAACTATGGACTGGGGAGATCAGAACAAGAATGCTATCTGAAAAGTGATATCAGAGTCTGTAGTTCATTATTAGTTTTAGATAAGTAACAAAGAAACATTGCAGGCATCTTCACAGGGATTCCCACAACAAAAGTTTTGTTGGCCTCAGAGTGTGGCCACTGCTGCTCTGACAATTTTTCCTAAAATACTTAATTAACGTTGGGAAAAACAAATAAATATGCACATAAACATGTCCAAACCAGTGTAATTTATTTATGTAAGTTTTTTTTTTTCAGAATCGATAATACAGTTGTCTCTGTTCTTTACTGGACTTAAACATAAATAAGGTACTTTGCATGTTCTTCTCTTTTGTTGTTGTTGGGTGTTTTCACATTTATTTATTTATTTATTTATTTATTATTAGACTTGCTAGGTAGTAAGCCGCTTCTGTAAAAGGTTATTCTTGTATGATTGTTAATATCACTTTTCACAGCATCAGACTTGCTAGCTAGCTGGAAGGCAGTGAAAAATGATATTAACAAAGATATACATCGCTTTTCATAGCAGACTTACTCAGCCCTGGCAAGCCAAGGCTTAATTTGTTCCCTGGATGGCAGAGGTAGGTGGGGAGACAGCAGGGGCTAGGGGTGATCAGGTGGATGGATGAGGCGCCAAACATGGCAGCAAGGGCCACGGGCGATGAGGGGGGCAGTGAGCCCAAAGCCCAGCAGCCGAGGCCTGGAATCTACCGCTGTGCAGCCAAAGCCCAGAGCCCAAAACCCATGGTCGGAGCCTGCCACCACATGGCCAGAGCCTGCTGCCTGCCACCCCAGAGCTGAAGCCAGGAGCCTGAGCCCCACCACCCTCGAGAAGGTGGGGAACTCAGACTGGCTGTTTGTGCCTCCTGTCTTTTGTGGTTCCAGAGGGGCCAGGGCCCAACCTCTCCTTGCAGACCCAGAAGAGGGGCCATGGGTGGTGGGTATCATAGGCCAGGGGAGGCTAAGCATCCCCTAACCCAGACCATGGCCCTGCTCATGCTCTGCCCTGGGGGCCCACCCTCGCTCCCCCTCTCCCATGAAGTCAACGGGTGCTCAGCTCGGGCTGGCATCCTGGAGCTCAGGGCTTATCCAGCTGGCAGCCTGGAAGCCAGGCCAGTGCTGGGGTCAGCCAGTGGCCAGGGGTTGGCCTGGGTGTCGGCATGGCCGACAGCTCAGGACTCAGGGTGGCTGGGGCTGTTTGGCCAGAGCTCCTCTGGCCATGGGGGCTGAGGGCACATCAGGGCTTTGGTGGGCTGGGGGGGGGGCCGAAGGGGCAGGTAGGGGCAAGGCCTCGGGTGGGACTGGAGACTAGCCTCCCTGAAGTGGGGGGTTACATGCTGCCCATGGGAAGGGCCGCTGCTTTGAACCTCCTTTCCACCCCCCATATCACTGCCCAGGAGGCTTTGGCTGCAGGAAAAGCCTCTGGTGGCTGCATTTGAGAAACACTGCCCAGTAACCCTTTACTGCAACCCTGTGTCTCAAAAGATGACTGTCAAAGAAATTGATGTGAGATCCAGACATGAGTGGAAGTGTGGAGGACAAAAGGGCCCAAGCCAGCTTCATTAAGTAACCGGTGCAAAATAACAAACCCTTACAAACACGAAATGCAACATTAAGCATTCCCGTTCTCTCCATTCTGCTCGCTGGCAAGGGTAGAGCACAGTGAGACTGCAGGGGAGGCAAAGGCACTGCATGTTTTCGTGCAGTAGTGCTTGCATTGTTGGCCTTAGTCCATTTTTTTGGATATATGCGTACCTCATAACTGGCTTGGTTTTACTACAGTTCCCATAGGAGTAACCCAGTCATGGTTACTGAATCCATTCAGTAAAATCTAATTTTTACCATCCAATGAAGTTCAGGTTTATTTAACCTCTGTGTTACAGGGACTCCGTATCCATGTAATGGATGAATTAAGGATACAATACCAGTCCATTAAACACCACATTGTATGCTTTGGTTTAGTCGATAAGCTATACTGTACATAGATTATTTGTATTTATAGGCTAATCTTCCACACAGGCACACACTGGACTTCCTGTTCAGTTATTTCAAACTCTGCCCAGTGGCATCTGTCCTTATGCAAATATGCCAGTGTGGGCTCTGGGATAGAGGTGTGGGCTCTGGGGTGGGGCTGAGGATGAGGGGTTTGGAGTGCAGGAGGGGGCTGTGGGTTTGGGGGCGGCTCAGGGCTGGGGCATGGGGTTGGGTTTATCTCAGGTGGCTCCCGGTCAGCAGCACGGCAGGGCTAAGGCAGGTTCCCTGCCTGTCCTGGCACTGCGCTGAGCCCTGGAGGTGGCCAGCAGGTCCAGCTCCTAGGTGAGGGGGTCCAGGAGGCTCCACACACTGTTCTGGCCCACAGGTACTGCCCCTGCAGCTCCCATTAGCCGTGGTTCTTGGCCAATGGAGCGCAGATCCAGTGCTAGGGGCAGCACGCAGAGCCCCAGGGCCCTCCTGCCTAGAAGCCAGACCCGCTGGCCTCTTCGGGGGCACAGCACGGTGCCAGGACAGGTAGAGACTAGCCTGCCTTAAACCCACAGCACTGACGACCGGACTTTTAACGGCCTAGTTGGCGGTACCGACTGGAGCTGCCAGGGTCCCTTTTCAACCGGGTGTTCTGGTGGAAAACCAGACACCTGGCAACACTAATTAGGATAGCAGTGATAGCTACCTTTGTCCTTGTATGCAATCTGCCAGGTATTCTCTGTGGAAGTCTTCCACCTGCACCCTCATTTCTCTATCACTGGTTCTGTCCTTTTGTCTTTTTTTTTTTAAATTTGCTTTTTCCATCACAGACCTAAACATTCTGTGTTTCCTGTTCCTCTTCAGGTTGACAGAAGTATCTGCTCTCATTTTCAGTCTGATTCCCTTATTGAAATAGCAGGTGGTCACTTCTGGATGCCAGGTCCCTCTCTTGATCTGTGATGGCTTTGGTGTTGCAGTTCACATCAAAACCAGGAACGGGTTAATAGGCTTATTAATGATACAAACAACCCTTGAAATAACAAAGAGTATGATTTAAAAGCAAACATTCCTGTTTACTCTGGGATATAAACCAACACTATCTTAAATTCAAAATACAGTTGGAGAGGAGGTTTGTATTAATGGCTGAGTGGGAATGATGAGTGCAGAAGTGGGGAGAGTTGGTGAGTAGCATGCAGAACAATCAAGATTACACATTGTAGATGACAGGCATCTCAACAATCTCTGTGCTGCGAGTTCCATAAAGGGAAAGGAAGGCAATGTCACACTTCTGTAAATGGAGTTTCAGAATGAACAGGTTTCACTGTATTTTGAAATCGAAAACAAATAGAAACTGTCCAGGAAACTGAGGTTCCTTCTTTCTTTGTGATTTCTGATGCAGCTCTAATACTGGGAATTTCAAATGCATAAACTGCTAATGTGGTATTATTTTAGGGTTATTGACTGACTGTTTTTTTCCAGATGCTGTGGCGGTAGAAAGAAGTGCATTAATGTAATTCAGATTTTAGTTGAATTCCACAGTGATTCACTATACTTTCTGGAGCCTGAAGCAGATTTCCTCCCAGATTGACAATGGTGTTTTGGTTTCTCTTTGTTTTGATTTTTTGCCTGGGAGTATATTTGCCCTTTTCAGAATCAGTTTTTCTTAAAATAGCTTTATCTAAAATCTTAAATTTTGAGTTATGTAACAGACTGCAGGATTATGGTCAATCCATTCCAGATGTTAAAGGCCCTTGGGCAATGTCTAGTTCTTCCCTATGATTTATCTGTATTGTGACAAGTCCATCTGGGGCTTCTTGTGGAATATTAGTCAGATCAATAGCATCTTGATTTTGCTGAACAGCAAAACATGAGTAATTCTGTAGGCAGAAATGAAACTTATTGCTATGAATGTCTTGTGTAACATGTACTGTATAGTGCTGATTCCACTCCAAAATTGTAATAGTTTTCCAGATATTTAACTTTCTTGGTTTTTGACTGTTTGCTTTTATGGCAAGCAAAATGCAGAAATACATGTTTTAAGACCGAACCATCAGAGAATACAGGGAACATTAATGAAAACAGAAAGCAAGGGGATTGGATAAGAAGTTTTAAACTCATCTGACTCCTATAATGCAAGACATTATGAGGTAAGCTTTGTTTAACTGTTTTGCTTAATCCAGAGGAAAGGAATGTGAAAGTGCAGAGACATGTCTAAAACAAGTCAGTCAATTTAGTGCTCTGGTTAGAAGAAACTGGGAGCATGAGATTCCTCATTCTCCAGTAGTAAATAATGTTTAGGGTGATCTTGATAGCTACTCTAGTTAAAATGAGAATTAATTAACATAAAGAGGACTAGCAAGTGTTGTATTAAATCCTATTTATACCTGTATCTGTGCCTCTAAAGAGTGATGCCTACATCTTTAGGGTTAAACCTGCTGTTGTATGGGCATGTTAAATGGCATGCATCTCTAGTGTTTATTCTTTCCAGCTCTCCCACTGAAAATACTTGACGATACAACAGTAGACAAATGTTTCCTATCTTCATGTTCCCCTCTCTCACTCTTTGCCATGACTATTTACTCTTTTCAGTTACTCTGGTTCAAGTACTAGTCAAAAGATATCACGTATCTAGTCTGTTCAATAAAACAATTGCTGTTTTTGTATTTTCATTATCTTCTCCTTCAGATGCCCACATGACTAATGTTATGCTCACACAAAGCACATGGGATCTTTACAGAGGAAGGTAAATACACAGCATTTATTGAAAATACAACACTTAGCATATGCTTTTGTCATGGTATAAACCCCCACTCTGAATCTTAGCGTCCAAAAGATGGGGTACCAGCATGAATTCCTCTAAGCTCAATTACCAGCGTAGTACTTGTAGTGCTGCCACCAACCAGGAATTCCAGTGCCTGGTACACTCTGGTCCCCCCAAAACCTTGCCCGGGGACCCCCAAGACCCAGTCCCTCTGGATCTTAACACAAAGAAAGTAAACCCTTTCCCTCACCGTTGCCTCTCCCAGGCTTCCCCTCCCTGAGTTACCCTGGAAAATTAGTGTGATTCAAACTCCTTGAATCTTAAAACAGAGAGGAAAATCCACCTTCCCCCCTCCTTCTCTCTCCCCGTCCCAGACTCTCCCTGAGAGAGAAAATAATCCTAACACAGAGAGAAAATAACCTTTCTCTCCCCCTTCTCTCCTTTCTCCCCACCAATTCCCTGATGGATCCAGACCCAGTCCCCTGGGGTGTCACCAGAATAAAAAAAAAATCAGGTTTTTAAACAAGAAAAGCTTTTAATTAAAGAAAGAAAAAACAGTAAAAATTATCCTTGTAAATTTAAGATGGAATATGTTACAGGGTCTTTCAGCTATAGACACTGTGAATACCCTCCCAGCCTAAGTATACAGGTACAAATTAAAATCCTTTCAGCAAAATACAAATTTGAACTCCTCCCAGCCAAATACACATTTGCAAATAAAGAAAACAAACATAAGCCTAACTCTCCTTATCACCTAGTACTTGCTATTCTGAACTTATAAGAGCCTGTATCAGAGAGATTGGAGAGAAACCTGGTTGCACGTCTGGTCACTTTCAGAACCCAGAGAGAACAACCGCCAAATTCTAATAGCACACACACAAACTTCCCTCCCTCAAGATTTGAAAGTATCCTGTCCCCTGATTGGTCCTCTGGTCAGGTGACAGCCAGGCTCACTGATCTTGTTAACCCTTTACAAGCAAAAGAGATATGAAGTACTTCTGTTCTATTAACTCTTAACTATCCGTATATGACAGCTTTTTAACAGGTTTCAGTGTAGCAGCCACGTTAGTCTGTATCCGCAAAAAGAACAGGAGTACTTGTAGCACCTTAGAGACTAACAAATTTATTTCAGCATAAACTTTCGTGGTTTACAGCTCACTTCTTCGGATGCATAGAATGGAACACACAGACAGGAGATATTTATACATACAGAGAGCATGAAAAGGTGGAAGTACCCATACCAACTCTAAGAGGCCAATCAATTGAGATGAGCTATCATCAGCAGGAGAAAAAAAACCTTTGAGGTAATAATCGAGGTGACCCATAGAAGGTGTGAGGAGAACTTAACATGGGGACATAGATTCAATTAGTGTAATGACTCAACCATTCCCAGTCTCTGTTTAAACCTAAGTTAATTGTATCTCATTTGCATATTATTTCGAGTTCAGCAGTCTCTCTTTGGAGTCTGTTTTTGAAGGGTTTTTTTGTTGCAAAATAGCCACCTTCAAATCTGTCACTGAGTGGTTAGAGAGGCTGAAGTGTTCTCCCACTGGTTTTTTGAATGTTATGATTCCTGATGTCAGATTTGTGTCCATTTATTCTTTTGCGTAGAGAGTGTCTGGTTTGGCCAATGCACATGGCAGAGGGGCATTGCTGGCACATGATGGCATCTATCACATTGGTAGATGTGCAGGTGAACGAGCCCCTGAGTGCGTGACTGATGTGATTAGGACCTATGATGGTGTCACTTGAATAGATATGAAATGAATAGATATGTGGACAGAGCATTCTATCAAGCATTCTTAAAACTACAATACCCACCTGCTGAAGTGAAAAAACAGATTGACAGAGCCAGACAAGTACCCAGAAGCCAACGACTACAGGACAGGCCCAACAAAGAAAATAACAGAACACCACTGGCCATCACCTTCAGCCCCCAACTAAAACCTCTCCAGCACATCATCAAAGATCTACAATCTATCCTGAAAGATGATCCCTCACTCTCACAGATCTTGGGAGACAGGCCAGTCCTCGCTTACAGACAGTCCCCAACCTGAAGCAAATACTCACCAGCAAGCGCACACCATACAACATAAACACTAACCGAGGAACCTAGCCTTGCAACAAAGCTCGATGCTAGCTCTGTCCACATATCTGTTCAAGTAACACCATCATAGGACTAATCACATCAGCCACGTCATCAGGGGCTCGTTCACCTGCAGATCTACCAATATGATAGATGCCATCATGTGCCAGCAATGTCCCTCTGCCATGTACATTGGCCAAACCGGACAGTCTCTATGCAAAAGAATAAATGGACACAAATCTGACATCAGGAATCATAACATTCAAAAACCAGTGGGAGAACACTTCAGCCTCTCTAACCACTCAGTGACAGACTTGAAGGTGGCAATTTTGCAACAAAAAAACCCTTCAAAAACAGACTCCAAAGAGAGACTGCTGAACTCGAAATAATATGCAAATGAGATACAATTAACTTAGGTTTAAACAGCGACTGGGAATGGTTGAGTCATTACACTAATTGAATCTATGTCCCCATGTTAAGTTCTCCTCACACCTTCTATGGGTCACCTCAATTATCACCTCAAAGGTTTTTTTTTCTCCTGCTGATGATAGCTCATCTCAGTTGATTGGCCTCTTAGAGTTGGTATGGGTACTTCCACCTTTTCATGTTCTCTGTATGTATAAATATCTCCTGTCTGCGTGTTCCATTCTATGCATCCGAAGAAGTGGGCTGTAACCCACAAAAGTTTATGCTGAAATAAATTTTTTAGTCTCTAAGGTGCCACAAGTACTCCTGTTCTTTTTGCGGATACAGACTAACACGCTGCTGCTCTGACACCTGTTAAGAAGCATACGCTAAGTGTTGTATTTTCAATAAATGCTGTGTATTTACCTTCCTCTGTAAAGATCCCATGTGCTCTGTGTGAGGATCCGCCGTAGCAAAGGTGCCCCTCAACAAGGCGGACAACGTCATCCGGCAACTGGTGAAGAAGTGGCTGTCCCTGCCCCAGAGAGCAAGCAACGAGCTGGTCTATATCGCTCACCGGCACGGTGGCGCCAACGTCCCCTGCATGGGAGACCTCTGCGATATCGCGGTCGTCACACACACCTTTCGCCTCCTGACATGCCCGG
Source organism: Gopherus flavomarginatus (assembly GCF_025201925.1). Taxonomy (NCBI): domain Eukaryota; kingdom Metazoa; phylum Chordata; order Testudines; family Testudinidae; genus Gopherus; species Gopherus flavomarginatus. The sequence continues at coordinate 136,774,087 of NC_066622.1, forward strand.
ACGCCGTGGTAAAGAACGTCGCGACGACCGCCCTGCGCTCCGCCACCGCAAAGCGAATCGACAGAGCTGCCTCTGGCCAAGATATGGCCAACTTCCTGAGCGGCTCCATGGACGGTGACTTCGCCCGAGACAGAGGCGACATAGCCTCACTGTGGATCCGTGCCCGCAATGCCACGCGCCGACTGGGGAAACGACTAGGCTGCCACTGGGTATGGAGCGAGGACCGACGGGAGCTGGGAATCCTGATACCGCGAACCAAGATGGAGGACAACACCGTCATCAGCCCTGGAGCCAGAGGCACGCTGGAGAGGTCGCTGAAGGCCTCCGTACGCGCGCTCTACTTGGGCACGCTGAAGAAAAAACGAGACCAGGGCAAGGTTTTCGAGGTCACCAGCAAGTGGGACTTCAGCAACCACTTCCTCCACTCAGGCAGCTTCACCCGCTTCGCTGACTGGCGCTTCATACACCGCGCCCGACTAAACTGCGTCCCGCTCAACGGAGCCGTCCGCCACGGGAACCGAGACAAGCGCTGCAGGAAGTGTGGGTACACCATGGAGACCCTGCCCCACGTCCTGTGTAGCTGCAAGCCCCACGCCAGAGCCTGGCAGCTGCGTCACAACGCCATCCAGGACCGCCTGGTAAAGGCCATCGCTCCGCACCTGGGAGAAAAAGCCACCAACCGCACCGTCCCTGGCACCGACAGCCCACTGCGCCCGGACATCGTCGTCACGGACGAGGCTCGAAAAAAGATCATCCTCGTTGATGTGACGGTTCCTTTTGAGAACAGGACCCTGGCCTTCCGCGAGGCCCGAGCCCGAAAGCTCGAAAAATACACCCCCTTGGTGGACACTCTGAGGTCAAAGGGCTACGAGGTCTATACCGACGCCCTGATCGTTGGGGCCCTGGGCGCCTGGGACCCTTGTAATGAACGCGTGCTTCGGGCTTGCGGGGTAGGCCGTCGCTACGCGCAGCTCATGAGACGCCTGATGGTCTCGGACACTATCAGATGGTCCAGAGACATCTACACGGAGCACGTCACCGGTCACCGCCAATACCAGGAGTAAGCGGGCGTGACTCCGTGCACCCGAAGGGGGGAGGAGATTTTCACACTCCCCCGTTGGACTCTATCCCGAGCCCTGAACCCACCAAACCAAACTCCACTACGTGAGGGTCGCCCTATCCTCATCACCCAGCTCGCTCCTTTATTCCCACGGCTGTCTGTAACCTGTTTGTATGAGCGATGTACCCTCACTGCCTCCCGACTGTATCTTGATCTCACCCCCCGTTCACCCCGCATTGGGGACATGGCAGACTGTATATGGTATATGCTGCCCAATACCAAAATACTGAACCCCCCCCCCCCCGTAGTCTGTATGCTATCCCCGATGAAACAATAACTGATGCTTTAAACTCTCTGTATCGTTTATTTTCAAATATTCACTTAGTTACTCGTGGGGGCATCTGAAGGGGAAGAGAATGAAAATACAAAACCAGCAACTGTTTTATTGAACAGACTAGACATGTGGGGTGGGGGGGTCACTACGATGAGCCCCAGGCCGGGGCGGTAACTCCCCTCACCCCCTATCGCTTTGTGACGCGCAGACGACGCTTCGCGCGCGCAATAAAGGGAACGGGGCGAACCTTTCCCGCCTTCCGTGCACGGACCAATGGGAGAGGCGGAGGCAGCACACGGGAGACTCGCCAGACATCTTCCCACTCCCCGCCTCCATCCGTCGAGAGGCGGAGTCTAAAGGCAGTTGCCCCGCCCTTACAGCCTAGCACCCAATCAGAGGGGACCTCGGTCTCTTGTTCCCCCCCATCCATCCTGAGAGCCAATTGGAGAGTCCGCCCTTCGCCTATGTAGCCAATCAGAGGGCTTCAGACAAAGGGGCGGTGCCGGCAGGGGCGCCGCTCACAGCTGGGCGGTGCTGTGGAGAAGGGCGCGGGCGCGGGCAGGGCTCTGGTTTCCTCTCGCGGCCGAACGGAGGCCTCCGTGCCGCCGGAGACATGACCCGGCAGCTCAGCGCCGGCTCCGCACAGGGCTCGCCCGGCCGCCATTTTAAGCCGGCGGCTGGAGGCAGAGAGGGCGCCCGGGACTGCAGGTAGCTGCGGGCAGGGCCTGGCTCTGGGGCGCGGAAGCAGGTGTAAGCCGGTGTCCTGGCGCGCCCTCTGCCGGCGGGGGTGCCTGCCCCGCGGGAGACCGCAGCGCCCAGCCTGCCTTGTGGGGGGGGTGTCCCCTCCCCATCACCCAGGGGGACTGCAGTGCCCAGCCTGCCCTGGGTGTGTGTGTGTGTGTGTGTGTGTGTGTGTCCCCACCCAGGGGGACCACAGCGCCCAGCCTGCCCTGAGTGTGTGTGTGTGTGTGTGTGTGTGTGTGTGTCCCCACCCAGGGGGACTGCAGTGCCCAGCCTGCCCTGAGTGTGTGTGTGTGTGTGTGTGTGTGTGTGTGTGTGTGTGTCCCCACCCAGGGGGACTGCAGTGCCCAGCCTGCCCTGAGTGTGTGTGTGTGTGTGTGTGTGTGTCCATCCCACCCAGGGGGACTGCAGCGCCCAGCCTGCCTTGTGGGGGGGGTGTCCCCTCCCCATCACCCAGGGGGACCGCAGCGCCCAGCCTGCCCTGAGTGTGTGTGTGTGTGTGTGTGTCCCCACCCAGGGGGACTGCAGTGCCCAGCCTGCCCTGGGGGGTGTGTGTGTCCCCCCCCCCACCCAGGGGGACTGCAGCGCCCAGCCTGCCCTGGGGTGTGTGTGTGTGTGTGTGTGTGTCCACCCAGGGGGACTGCAGCGCCCAGCCTGCCCTGAGTGTGTGTGTGTCCCCCACCCAGGGGGACCGCAGCGCCCAGCCTGCCCTGGGGTGTGTGTGTGTGTGTGTGTGTGTGTGTGTCCCCCACCCAGGGGGACCGCAGCGCCCAGCCTGCCCTGGGGTGTGTGTGTGTGTGTGTCCACCCAGGGGGACTGCAGTGCCCAGCCTGCCCTGGGTGTGTGTGTGTGTGTGTGTGTGTGTGTCCCACCCAGGGGGACTGCAGTGCCCAGCCTGCCCTGGGTGTGTGTGTGTGTGTGTGTGTCCATCCCACCCAGGGGGACTGCAGCGCCCAGCCTGCCTTGTGGGGGGGGTGTCCCCTCCCCATCACCCAGGGGGACCGCAGCGCCCAGCCTGCCCTGGTGGGGGGGTGTCCCCTCCCCATCACCCAGGGGGACCGCAGCGCCCAGCCTGCCCTGAGTGTGTGTGTGTGTGTGTGTGTGTGTGTCCCCAGGGGGACTGCAGTGCCCAGCCTGCCCTGAGTGTGTGTGTGTCCCCACCCAGGGGGACTGCAGTGCCCAGCCTGCCCTGGGGGGTGTGTGTGTCCCCCCCCCCCCACCCAGGGGGACTGCAGCGCCCAGCCTGCCCTGGGGTGTGTGTGTGTGTGTGTGTGTGTGTGTCCACCCAGGGGGACTGCAGCGCCCAGCCTGCCCTGAGTGTGTGTGTGTGTGTGTGTGTGTGTGTGTCCCCCACCCAGGGGGACCGCAGCGCCCAGCCTGCCCTGGGGTGTGTGTGTGTGTGTGTGTGTGTGTCCCCCACCCAGGGGGACCGCAGCGCCCAGCCTGCCCTGGTGTGTGTGTGTGTGTGTGTCCCCTACCCAGGGGGACTGCAGCGCCCAGCCTGCCCTGGGGGGTGTGTGTGTGTGTGTGTCCCCTACCCAGGGGGACTGCAGTGCCCATCCTGCCCTGGGGGGGGCTGTGTCCCCCCCCACCCAGGGGGACCGCAGCGCCCAGCCTGCCCTGAGTGTGTGTGTGTGTGTCCCCCACCCAGGGGGACCGCAGCGCCCAGCCTGCCCTGAGTGTGTGTGTGTGTGTCCCCACCCAGGGGGACCGCAGCGCCCAGCCTGCCCTGAGTGTGTGTGTGTGTCCCCACCCAGGGGGACCGCAGCACCCAGCCTGCCTTGGGGGTGTGTGTGTCCCCTCCCCACCACCTAGGGGGACCGCAGCGCCCAGCGTGCCCTGGGGGGAGTGTCCCCCCTACCCAGGGGGACCACAGCACCCAGTGTGCCCAGGGTGTGTGTGTGCCCTCCCACCCCCCTCCCAGGGAGACCGCAGCGCCCAGCCTGCCCTGGGGGGTGCCCCACACCCCTCCAAAGGTGACACCAGAACTCAGCATCTGCTGCTGCATCTCAGTTTTTCTAGGAGGAGTCTCTAATATATACATGGGCAAGTGCCCGACTCAGAGGAAAATAAGTACTGTAGCATGCTACTTTCCCAAATTCGAGACTGTTGGGCAGGTGCCTTCTGGGCTTGGTTTGGCCTTCATGGGGTGCAAAGTACTACTTGTGGTTTAGGAGGGTTGTGAGATAGCTCAGTGGTTTGAGCATTGGCCTGTTAAACTCAGGGTTGTGAGCTCAATCCTTGAGGGATCCTTTTAGGGATCTGGGAATTGGTCCTGCTTTGAGCAGGGGGTTGGACTAGATGATCTCCTGAGGTCCCTTCCAACCCTGACATTCTATGATTCTATGACTCGCCTCTGTGGAGCTCTGGGTTGTTGCTTGTGAAATTCCTGTGTTGATTCTGCTGTTTATCAGTTCTTCACCTGCTTGTGAGAAAAACAGTGTTGTGTTGTTTAATAACAGGTGCTGATGGCAAATTGATCTCTGCTTTTCGGAGGGTTGTAGGCAATGGGCTAGATCTTTCTTTTATTTGGTGCCAGTGAGTCTGATAACACAAGATGGCTGAATGGCAGACTTGGGAGCAAATTGAAAATGGTGACTGAACCAAAAAGTACTAATTCAGCAAGTCAGTCATACTGGAGTCCTACCCATGTGTGCAGAGGTTGCAGCTCTCAACATGTACTGATCTGTTTGGCTACAATTCTTCTGGACTCAAATCAAGAGAACTGGTCTTAAGCACTAGAACTTCTGTTTATGTTTAGCTCTAGTTGGCATGTCCCAGATATGACTAATACTAGCTCATTATATTGAAATAAAAGCAATGTGAGTGTGGCACCAAATGAAATTTTTTTTATACCAGCTGGGTTCATCTGTCCATCTGTTCTTGTAACCCATGCTTGCTTGGTGTGCTGTGTTCCCCACTAGTGGCACCTAGCCCAGCTAGAGATGGATGAGGCAGCTACAGTCTTAGGTAAGAGCCATATTACTTTTAGCTCGTGCAGTAGAGGCTCATACACTAAGCTTCAGAGGTCTCGGGTTCAATCCTGCCACTGATGACCAGGTTCTGTTGGTGTTAACGCTTGCGATCAGCTGAATTCTGCTGATGACTTGGTCAGCTCCATCCCAAACTTTCTGTATGTGACAGGAGGTTTTCTCCTACATGATGGAACACCTTATTTTGCCCTTCTGTTCCCTTTGTTTTTCCTCCGTCTTAATATTACCTGTTCTGGAGGGGAAATGGGTATGGTTTCATTTTCCTTTCTGCATGACTTCCTGTTTGGGAAAGTGAAACTGATCTGTATGGCTTTTGTTCTTTGTGAAGCATTCAGATGAAAGTGGTTATTTTGAAAATGTCTGTTGGCCAACTTGCATCCTGTTACTTTGCAGACTTTGAAAACTGTCATGAGATGGTAGATGTTAAGCTTCCAGAAGGACAAAATGAAGCCATCACTCTTATAGATCTATTAGTTTGAGATGCTGTTGTGGCAAGGGTAGGTATGTTTGGTACCCTGCTCCCATTTTGTGTAACTGTGGTTTGTTTGTTGGACTAGCGATATTGGTGCTGCTGCAGATTTCTTTAAAGATTAAACGTGAATCTGACTGGATCTGAATAAGATGGATATAGATAATAAACACGTTGGAAGGACTGTGGGTCCTTATGTTCTTAAGCTATTAAACAGATTAGTTTCAGTGGTTAAAAGTCCTTTATAAGGAGCTTTTTTTAAAAGTAGGTTTGTGGTGTTATTTCCTGTTTTATGAGATGCAAAGAAGGCTTGAAAAGTATTAGATGGAATGTTTGCTTTTTTTCCCCTTAAATTGAAGGATTTTGTTTATGCTTCTTGTCTTCTTATCATGAATGTTGAAAAAGATCATCCCAGTTGTGTGGGGGGTCCCCCTGAGTCCTTTTTGGTGGTCTCAGATGTATTGTGTACTTGCACACTAATTGAAAGAGAGAGTTGGTAAACACTTTTTTCCCCCTTGAAAACATAAATTGAAGAAGATGTTGACAAAAACATGTTAAAGTCTGACTGAAAAATCTTTCCCCTCTCAATTACTTCAGTGGTTGTAACACTGTCACTTCACACCTCAACTGCTAGAACAGGGCCTCATCCTCCCTGTTTGACCTACCTCATTATCTCTAGCTTGCCTGCATATATATACCTGCCCCTGGAAATTTCCACTACATGCATCTGACGAAGTGGGTATTCACCCACAAAAGCTCATGCTCCAAAACGTCCCTTAGTCTATAAGGTGCCACAGGACTCTTTGCTGCTTTTACAGATCCAGACTAACACGGCTACCCCTTTGATACTGTCACTTCACTAGTTCTCCGTCTTCCAGGCTGATGACCTGGATTTTCAATTTTTTTTTTAAAGGGGAGGCAAAAATGCACTCCTTCCCCAAATACACACAAACCTATGCATCCTTTTAGGTTTTTACCCCCACTGAGTTATTTGTCTTTGTTGTGTTTGCCTTTTTCTGAAGTATCTAATATATTTCATTGTCTGAGAGAGGATATTAGCCTTGAGTGATCATTGACCTATTAATAGGACAGATACTATTGCCCATGGTTACAAAAGGCAGCGTGTCTTTAAGGTCTATCCTTCTACCCTTTCTGTTCTAAATTTTACAGTGACATTAAAAAAAAAAAAAAATGATGAAAAGAACAAATATCAAATAAAATTGCATGCCATTTACTATTTTAGCCCTGAAAGAAAGGTGCATATACTCAGGTTTTTCTGTCCCTTCTTTGGGACTGAAGTTTCTGACCACTTGCTTCAGAGTGCAAGGGCCGGGAAGATGGTGCTTGTGTGGGCCTGCAGGGAGAAAGCTGGAGAATAGAGCTTCCTACAAGAGCCTTTCTTCTCCTGCTGGGTGATGCAATGGTGGAAGATATTTAATTATCAAAATAATGATGATCAGGGCTTTTTATGTACTGTTCATGACTTGTCTGTCTTGATGATATGTAAAATTATTTTCTCCAAAGTATGGATTTTCCCCCAAGTGTGGCTGTGATGTTACATCTACCCATGATGTTAACAAGAATACATAATTAGTTTTCATGTAGTCATATAGTCTGGTCACAGCACACATTTGTTGCAACTGTGAGTATACTTTGAAATTCAAATTTTAATTTAACCCATTTAAATTAACATTAGGGGCAGGAAATTTCCCATGTGTGCGCGCCTTAAAAGCAAGGAAAACAAAAGTTAATGGGCTTTTTTAAAGATAAGATTTCTCCTCCAGTCTTTTTTAAAATCAAATGTAAAAATTAATATATTAGTATTCTTAAAAGGTGACTGAAAAGTGCTGCAAACTCAAACCTCAGTTCAGCAGGGTACTTAAGTATGTTCCTAACACTAAGTGTGTGAGTACTGTAGTCACACTGACTTTCTGGGGGCATGTGCTCAAGTCCCTGAATTGAGGCGTTTGCTAGACTTCTAGATACAGAGCTAACTGTCATTTTCTGGCTCGGAGCTAAAGACCATTTTGTAACGTCTCTCATAGCTTGTTTTATTGGAATTATGTAATCACTTCAATCTGTAAAAGCATAACCAAAATATGGGTAATTGGAGATCTTAAATGACAGTCCTCAGCAAATAAAGCTGGTCTTTGTAATCTTATACTTTCCATCTGCATACTAATTCAGTTTGACTAGAGTGTTAGAAAGTACTCTCTGGTTACATCACCCCTAGGAAACTATTTTAATAAAGACCACTCACCGTACATCAGACTCCTCCTTTCAACATCATCTATTTGGAACCTAAAGAAACTTCCACAATAAAAATAGGAACCATCTTGCAAGTCAGCAATAGACTCATGGACTTTAGGGTCAGAAGGGACCAATATGATCATCTAGTCTGACCTCCTGCACAAAGCAGGCCACAGAATGCACAAAGCAGGCCACAGCACCAGAACCTTCCAGGACAACAGATGCAAAAGCTGCAGACACAAATCTCCACTGCTACAATGATCAACATTTCCCACAACACACGTTTCAAGATCCATGGGCCCTACACATGCCTATCACAATCTGTAGTGTACCTCATTCAGTGCACTAAATGCCCTAACAACTATGTGAGTGCAACCAGACAGTCCTCATGCTCTCAAGAGGCAAACAATAGGACAAAAAAATACACTATCACCCGTGGATTAAAACTTTTCGCAAAATGATCACCCTACATCTGACCTCTCAGTCCTCCTCCTCAAAGGAAACTTGCACAACACTTTCTAAAGACAAGCCTGGGAGCTTAAATTCATAACTTTGCCAGACTAAAAATCGTGGACTGAAAAAAAGAGACTGGATTAATGGCTTATTATAACAATCTATAATTAAAGCTGCGAGTTTGTCATAACTTCATTCTCTTCTTGTAGATGGTGCTCATTCCATTACTTTTGAGTTAGACTGTTACAAGTTCTGCCTCCAGTGGCAAGACTTCAGGAGACAGGCTCAACCCTGCCCTTGCCCCCATTGCCCTGGGCCCTCACTGCCTTTCCCCTCTGACCTCCTCATCTAGGGCTTAATTTTCCTGAGTCTTGCTGAGAAGTAATGTTAACAAACATAGATGTATCAGTTTTCACAGCAGACTTACTAACTAGCTGGGAGGCTGTGGTAAGTGGTACTTGTATGTTGGTTAGTATCCCATATGGTTTATCACAACCTCCCAGCTAGCTACTGAGTGTGCTGTGAAAAGTGACATTAACAAATATCATACAAATCAGCAAAAACAATGAGGAGTCCTTATGGCGCCTTAGAGGCTAACATTTATTTGGGCATAAGCTTTCATGGGCTATAACCCACTTCATCAGATGCATGGAGTGGAAAACACAGTAAGCAAGTATGAATACACAGCATGTGAAAAGATGGGAGTCGCCTTACTGAGTGGGGGGGGGTCAATGGTAAGGAGGCCAATTCAATTAGGGTGAATGTGTTGTACTTAAAGTACTGTACAGGATCTTTTCCAGAGGGTAAGGCAGAACACCTCATTTATTAGTAATACATATATTAATTAACACTGTATCATATGCATATGATATATATATTTTACACTTATACATGTGCACACACACAATATTAGTTGCTCCCCCTAACTGCACTGGCCAGGTGAGTTAGATGGGGGAGGGAGTGGAGCCGGGCTTCTGCCGATCCGGATTGATGCTCCCATGTTGACAAGGTGAGACCTGGGTTCCTCTGCAAGACACCTCACATTTATAGCAGCTTCCCTCTTATGCAGATCTGTACCAAATTCAAAATCTGTGTCTGTGTCCATTGGTCCTTTGTCCTGCTTTCTTCTGGGTGTTGTCCCAATGCTGCAAAGAGGGTGTTTCCAAAAGAAGGTGCTTGCTTCTAATCCCCACAGCTGTCAATAAGTCTGCTCTTCTTTAACGAGCCCACTTGACAGGTTTTATTGTCCTTGGGTCTGGCTTCCATCCGCTCTCCAAGGGTTGCAACATCTGGAGGTGCTGCGTTTCACGCCTTGCTCATTCAACAGGGCAGTTGATTAAGGGAGTAGGGGGGAAGATCTTATTCTACTCCTTGCAAAAAGACATTTTTCTTCTACTTTAACTATCCTTAGGGGCTATAACGTAATACCAAGGCTTAACACTAAGTTTTCTATAAGTGTTTCTACATAGGGATCTGATACTAAGTTCCTATATCAAAGGACTTGGTACAAAGTTGTATGAAAATAGCTTAATACAAGGCTATACAAAGAAGCATAATACAAAATCATATGAAAGTTATGTGAAGATGCTTAATACAGAGATTTATCTACAACAGTTGACAAGAAGGGGTGAATATCAATGGAGGGAAAATTACTTTTTGTAGTGACCCAGCCTCTCCCAGTCTTTATTCTGGCCTGATTTGATGGTGTCAAGTTTGCAAATTAATTTTAGTTCTGCAGTTTCTCCCTGAAGTCTGTTTTTGAAGTTTTTTGTTGAAGAATTGCCACTTTTAAGTCTCTTATTGAGTGTTCAAGGAGATTGAAGTGCTCTCCTATTGGTTTTAGAATGTTACAATTCTTGAGGTCTGATTTGTGTCCATTTATTCTTTTGCGTAGAGACTGTCCGGTTTGGCCAATGTACATGGCAGAAGGGCATTGCTGGCACATAATGGCATCTATCACATGGGTAGATGTGCAGGTGAACAAGCCCCTGATGGTGGGGCTGATGTGGTTAGGTCCTATGATGGCGTCGCTTGAATAGATATGCGGACAGAGTTGGCAATGCGGTTTGTTGCAGGGATTGGTTCCTGGGTTAGTGTTTCAGTTGTGTAGTGTATAGTTGCTGGTGAGTATTTGCTTCAAGGCTGGGCTAGGAACCCTGTTCTACTGAATGTAATCCATTGTTCTGTCCATTAGACCATACTGCTTCTCGTTTTACTATCATATTTTTTTCCTGGTTAGTGGCTGAGATTTCTGTTTCAATTAAAGGATTTAATCCTTGATCAGGGTAGATAACGTTGCTTGACTGGCTCCTTTCTGAAAGGACACAGAAGTTAGAGCTGGCCAACTTACCTATCTTGAGTCTCTCTTGTGTGGATTTTCGCAAGATTTAATTGTTACCCCTTTTGATAGATAGGTATTTGGGTGATTAATGCAGCCAAAGCAACTCGCTCTCATCACTGCACTGACATTGAGTTTTATGTCATGTGATCCAAAAGGGGAGTCTTTCTGCTTCTGTACTGTCTAACTGAGTTTGGGATCTGAAAAAGGGCTACCTGGCTAAGCACAATCCACAGAAGATGGAGGTGATACTGATTTGATTTGGAGTGACCTCTAGAGAGAATGGTAGAGTTTTTATCTATCCTCTTGAAGGTCGTTGGTTTGGTTTTGTCAGCTTCTTATAGTAAGATACGCAACATATACCGTATGTACTCGATCATAAGCCGGTTCATTTATAAGCCGACCCACCTCAAGATGGATGAGTAAAAATGGAAAATTTTTATAACCTGTTCATAAACCGACCCTATAATTCACAGGTCAGCAAACTTTGACTCCTGGGCCATCAGGATAAGCCACTGGTGGTCCGAGATGGTTTGTTTACCTCGAGTGTCCGCAGGCATGGAGGTAAACCTAAGTAACAAAGTGTCCTGGCATGCCAGCTGCTTACCCTGATGGGCTGGGACAGCAACTGGTGGGGAAATTTTTTTGGGGGAGAAGCTGGGAGTCAGAGGAGTAACTCCTCTGACCACCCCCCACATGACCCCCTCTCTAGCCCAGGACCCCCACACTCTCCCCATCCCATCCCTTCCCACCTTATCTGGGGAGGGCCAGGGGAGGATGTCTCTGAGCTGGCCGCAGCCTGCTCCAGAGCTGCAGCTGCTTTGGAGGCTGTGGGGAGAGCAGCGTGGCCAAAAGTGGAGAGACTCTAGCCCTGCCTCTTCCCTTCTGTCTCTGCTGGCTGTGCTGCCTCTCCTTGCTCTCTCTGTTGGGGAGGGGGGGGGGAAGAAGGGGCTGTATCCCATCTCTCCCTCTCTATACCTGTTTATAAGCCATGTCGGATTGCTGTTGCTGCACATAAATGTCAAATAGCAGCAGTGCCCAAAAGTTTGCTTTTGAGGGAAAGGGTGTGTACATTTGGCAAAGAGATTCCCCTTGGATGTGTACCTGGTCAGATAGACAAAAGGTGAGTGAGGTAATATCTTTTATAGGACCAGCTTCTGTTGGTGGAAGAGACTAGTTTTTTGAGGTTACTCAGAGCTCTTCTTCAGGTCTGGGAAACTTATTCAGGCCAGGACTACACTATAGACCTACGTCAGTATAACTACATTGCTCACACACCTGAGCGATATAATTATACCGGCGTAACCCCCTGTGTAGCTAGTGCTGTGTCAGTGGGAGAGCTTCTCCTATCAACATAGCTACCGCCTGTTGGAGAGGTTGTTACACCAATTATATTAGACCAGTAAAAACCAGCAGGATCTTATTAAAGGGGACAAGACAAAGATGCCACATTTATTATGATAACAATTTGATTCATGACTAACAACTAATATCTTAATTCTTATACACACACATTATACCTCGCGCGCGCACGCACACGCACACGCGCACACACACACACACACACACACATATCCATCAGATGTTCTGTAGCTGCTGCATAGTTACCAGTCCTGAAGATAGCTTAAGTTCATAGCCTGATTTTGTAGCTTGGGTTTGTAGCTTGTGGCGGCTAACTGGCCAGGAAAGCCGGGCACAAGGACAAGCTGGATCTCTGTTGGGCAGGCACTGATGTCCTTCCATGTTGGCAGCAGAATGTTACCCAGAGTCTCTCATCTCACCCTTCTTTTTTATAGGCTTTTAGTTTGGATTCAAAGTCTATAGGTCTTGCTGTGTCACACTGCCTCTGGGTTTAGATTGATCACCCATCAATTGCAGGCGTGACTTTCAGCCTTGAACCTGGCTTTGATCTTCCTTCTGTTGTTCCGTTGTCCTTTTCTTTTTAAGGTGGATGCTTCTTACTTTGTTTAGGGCTGTTGTCTAGGTCTTCAGCTGTTGGTATTTGAACTTTATCTCATCAGGACAGGCTGGGCCTGGAGGTTGATTCCGTCATTCATACATACCTCATTCACACATCTAAACTAAACTAATAAGATTACAGCAGGGTTTGCAAAAATGAAGGTTGGAGGAAGCTTTTACAAAATGGAGTGAGTGTTTTAAAGTGGGGTTTGAATTACAATATGGAACAGAAGTTACAGTGTAGGCAAGTGTAGTGAATGGTGAACAGAAGTTACATTAATAAAGTGAACTACTAAAAACGATTTCATTTATCAGTTCTACAAGATGGATTAACTACACTGATGGGAGAAGCTCTCCCATCAGTGTAGTAGCATTTTCAGTAAAGTGATGCAGCTAAGCTGTAGTGCTGTACATGAAGGAAAGCCCTCAGGGCGGGGTCTACACTTAAAATGCTGCATCTGATACAGTTTCACGTGGGAAATTATTGATGATGGGAATCAGTATGAAAATTGAAAGATGGATAAGGAACTGGCTAAAGGTGAAACTACAATGGGTCATACTGAAAGGTGAACTGTCAGACTGGAGGGAAGTTACTAATGGAATTCCTTAGGGATTGGTCTTGCGACAAATCTTCATTAACATTTTTATTAATGACCTTGGCACAAAAAGTGGGAGTGTGCTAATACAATTTGCAAATGAAACAAAGTTGGGAGGTATTGTAAGTATGGAAGAGGACCAGAATATCGTACAAGAAGATCCGCAGGACTTTGAAAAATTGAGTAATAAATAGTAATGGGATGAAATTTAATAGTGCAGAGTGCAAGGTCTTGCACTTAGAGACTAACAACAAGAATTTTTGCTGTAAGCTGAGAACTATCATTTGGAAGAGACAGAGGAGAAGAGAGACCTGGGTGTATTGGTTGATCACAGGATGACTATGCCCATGTGATACAACCGTGAAAAAGGCCAAAGAAGTCCTGGTATGCATCAGGCGAGGTATTTCCAGTAGAGATAGAGAAGTATTAGTACCCTTATACAAGGCAATGGTGAGCCCTCATCTGGAATATTCTGTGCAATTCTGGTCTTCCATGTTGAAGAAAGATTAATTCAAACTGGAACAGGTGCAGAGAAGGGCTAGTAGGATGAACTGAGGAATTGAAAACCTACCTTATGAGAGGAGACTCAAAGAACTTTGCTTGATTAGCTTAACCAAAAGAAGGCTGAGGGGGAGGTATGATCGCTGTCGGGGATAAATACCAGGGGGGAGAGGAGTTATGTAAGTTAAGTCGCCAATGTAGACACAAGAACAAATGAATATAAACTGTCAATCAATAAGTTTAGGCTTTGAAATTAGGCAAAGGTTTCTAACCATCAGAGGAGTGAAGTTCTGGAACAGCCTCCCAAGGGGAGCAGTGGGGGCAAAAAACCTAACTGGCTTCCCGACTGACCTTGATAAGTTAATGAAGGGGATGTTATGTTGAGACTGCTTACAGTGGCACGTGACCCATCTGCGACTGCTAGCAGCAGATATCTCCAATGGCCGGTGATGGGATACAAGATGGGGAGGGTGTGACAGGGTATCCCATAAGGCTTTGGGGGGGGGGTGCTCATAAATGTATGTGTGGTATAACTGGAATAGGGTTTTGCTACATATGCTATGTAACATCTGTGTGAAGGTTATGCTCTACTGGTTATGGTCATCCTAGTTGTATGCAGGCACCGTTTGTGTCTTCAAAGTTATGAACATTGGCTGTATAATTGCTTGATTTCTAAGTAGCCTTAGTTAGAACATTTGGTCACTTGGGAAAAGAATGTGCAAATGAAGTGCTCAATACAAAAGCACTTAATGGATAAAAGAGCTTGGAAGACTCCAATCCATGCAAGAAGTCTACCTGAGGATGTTCAAAGTAGCATGTGGGTAATGGCTGCTACCTGCAAGTCCTGAGTCATGCATGGGCATGTGACTTGCCCATGTGATTCTGAATCTCCATTTTGTGACTGGATTCTACACAAGGTGAGGATGGGGTCTGGACCCACAAGAGAGAGTCTATTTAAACCCCCGGGAGACCCCTCCATTTTGTCTTCAGCTGGCTAAAGAAGGAGCCTCTCCACCCCTCGGGATACTTGAAGGAAACTAGAACAAAGGACAGTAACTACAGGGGGTGTGAGTGATTGCTGGACCCAGGCTAAAAGGAGATTAGTGTGTGTGAAAGCAGAATGAATTGTGAAAATAGAAAGGATTAAAGAAATGCTGTCTGTACCTTTAAGAAAACTGTTGGAATGCTGCAATTCAGGTGTCAGGAATACAGACATTAACATAGAACAATTGCACCGTTTAAGGGCAATTGGTGAAGTATTAGCCTTAGATGATAAGAGTTAGTAAGGAAGTAGGATATGCATGCTGTGCCGCAGGTGAATTTTACTGTTTTGCTTTCTTTGTCCCTTTGTCTAAGGGCTTGTCTACATCACAAAGTTGCAGCGCTGGTGAGGGGGTTACAGCGCTGCAACTTAGGAGGTGTACATATCTGCAGGGCATCACCAGCACTGCAACTCCCTGTTTGCAGTGCTGGCCGTACTCCCGTTTTGTCTCGGGTGTAGAGGATCCAGCGCTGGTGATCCAGCGCTGGTAATCAAGTGTAGACACTTACCAGCGCTTTTCTTGACCTCCGTGGAATAAGCAGGTATCCCAGCATACCTGAGGAAGCCTCTGGTAATCAAGCTGGTCTCCTTCCCCGGTTTGCTCTCGCGTTCCCCGAACCCCTGTGCAAGCAGGTCTCCTTCCCTGCGGTTTGCAGGGTGGTTCGGGGAACGCGAGAGCAAACCGCGGCAAAGCTGGTCTCCTTCCCCGGTTTGCTCTCGCGTTCCCCGAACCTCCGTGCAAGCAGGTCTCCTTCCCTGCGGTTTGCAGGGGATTCGGGGAACGCGAGAGCAAACCGCGGCAAAGCTGGTCTCCTTCCCCGGTTTGCTTTCGCGTTCCCCGAACCCCCCTTGAAGCCGCCCAACAGCGCTGCAGTATGGCCACATCTAACACCACTTGCAGCGCTGGTTGCTGTAAGTGTGGCCACTCTGCAGCGCTGGCCCTATACAGCTGTACTAATACAGCTGTAACAACCAGCGCTGCAAAATTTTAGATGTAGACATACCCTAATTCCCGCTCTTTTATCTGTATAAATAAGACTGTTTGGGTCTTGCATGGCCACTCACATTGTTATTGGCGGAGCGCTGCGCTAATAAAACAGGGTAGTCTGACAAATTGTGAGTCCTGATTCTAACTTTGACATGTGTAAAAGGAAGCATTCTGGAACTGGTGAGGATCTTATCTGTATTTAGTTTGATTAGACATAGATTTGCGCATTTTATTTTATTTTGCTTAGTGACTTACTTTGTTCTGTCTGTTACTACTTGGAACCACTTAAATCCTACTTTCTGTATTTAATAAATCACTTTTTACTTCTTAATTAACCCAGAGTATGTATTAATACCTGGAGGAGCAAACAACTGCATATCTCTCTATCAGCATTATAGAGGGTGAACAATTTGAGTTTAGCCTGCATAAGATTTATACAGGGTAAAACGATTTATTTGGGTTTAGACCCCATTGGGAGTTGGGCATCTGAGTGCTAAAGACAAGCACACTTTTGTGAGCTGTTTTCAGGTAAACCTGCAGCTTTGGGCAAGTAATTCAGACCCTGGGTCTGTGTTGGCTCTGACAAGAGTGTCCGGCTCAGCAAGACAGGGTGCACAAGTCCTGAGCTGGCAGGGAAAGCAGGGGGCAGAAGTAGTCTTGGCCCATCGAGTGCTGACTCCCAGGGGGTTTCTGTGGTCCAACCTGTCACAGAGGGCTCTGAGTTGTGACTGAGAATTCTTTCCCATGTTTCTGGCTGGTGGGTCTTGTCCACATGTTCAGGGTCTGTCTGATTGCCATATATGGGATTGGGAAGGAATTTTCCCCCAGGTCAGATGGGGAGAGACCCTAGGGTTTTTTTCTCCTTCCTGTGTAGCATGGGGCATGGATCAATTGCAGGTTTAAACTAGTGTACCTGGTGGATTCTCTGTCACTTGAAGTCTTTAAACCATGGCTTGAGGACTTCTGTAGCTCAGCCAGAGGTTAGTGGTCTATGACAGAAATAGGTGTGTGAGGCTTTATGGCCTGCAGTGTGCAGGAGGTCAGATTAGATGATCACGATGGTCCCTTCTGGCCTTAAAGTCTGAGTCTGAGATGTGTCGCTGTAGCACTTAAGTGAAGATGCTCCTGTGCCGATGGGAGAGATCTCTCTGGTTGGTGTAGTTAATCCACCTTCCTGAGAGGCAGTAGTTACATCGATGGGAGAAGCTCTCCTGTACATGGTTTTGTGTGTGTATATTCAGGGTGAAGTGGCCCATTACCACCCCTCCAGTTATAGGGAGGAAAAGAAGGCGGGGGGGAAGCAACTGGAGGGGGGGCTTGTTAGTGGATTATAGGTTGTTGTAATAAGACATCAATCCAGTGTGTCTATTGAGTCCATTATTTTTAGTGTCTAGCAAAATTTTTAATTCAAGCTCCCAGGCTTTCTTTTGAAAGTGTTGTGCTGATTTTCCTTTGACGATTCTGACTGATAGGTCAGAGATGGTGATCGCTTTGTGAAAAGCGTTCACCCACTTCTGATGTAGTGTTTTTGTCTCTTATCACTTTCCTTTGTGAGTACGTTTGACAGCCTAGTGATTGTCTGGTTTCACCCACATAGTTACTATTGGGTATTTAGTGCATTGGATGAGGAACACCACATTGTGCTAGGCATGTATAGGATCAATGGATCTTGAAAGTTTTGTTGTGTGGGGTGTTGATCTTTTTACAGTAGAAATAGGGCATAGCAGCATCTCTAGTGTTGCTTTGCAGTCTGGCTGTTCTAGGTCATGCTAGACTCAAAAAGAGTTATACTAAAGAGAGAAGTGGGGAGGAGCTTATAGAGTGAAGTGTAAAGGTCTTAAAAGGTCTGACGAGAAGCTTGAAGGGGCTGTGTTGGAAGAGTGGAGCCAGCGGAGGGATTCAGTTAGGGGCATGATGTGATGATTGGATAACAGAGAGAGAAGGCATTGTGTTCAGAGAGGAGGAGGTTGCAATTGTTGTAAATAAGTATAGTTTTTAAAACATCCCTGATCTCCAGAGTTTGATCAACAAGACTGGTTGATTGAGATTTTCAGAGTCGAATGCAGGGGTTTTAGCCATGCAGGTTCAGTTGAAATTAATGGAAGCTGTTGTCAGTGGATACCGGTGTGGTGCTCTGCTCTTGTCCAATGATAACAGTCGGCTGCGTGCGTGTTCCCACTGTGCGCTGCCCCAGCTCTGCGCAGATCGCTGACACAGACTTGAGAGAACCCCCAAAGACCACAGACTCTAGTAAGGTATGAAGGAACCCGAGCCAGGTTTATTGTCAAACGAAGCACAGTAATAGTTTCCCATAGACCAGGCAGGGGTCAGCAACCTTTCAGAAGTGGTGTGCTGAGTCTTCATTTATTCACTCTAATTTAAGGTTTTGCGTGCCAGTAATACATTGTAATGTTTTTAGAAGGTCTCTTTCTATAAGTCTATAATTTATAACTCAACTATTGTTGTACGTAAAGTAAATTAGGTTTTTAAAATGTTTAAGAAGCTTCATTTAAAATTAAATTAAAATGCAGAGTCCCCCCGGACCCAGTGGCTAGGACCCGGGCAGTATGAGTGCCACTGAAAATCAGTTTGTGTGCCACCTTTGGCATGCGTGCCACAGGTTGCCTACCCCTGCCTTAGACTCTACAAGACGTACTACGAATTTGTACCCCCTGGCAATGGACCGGCTCAGTCAGTGGTGGGACTTTCCACTGCCCCCTAGGCCAGACAAAGATGTGCACTCTGGGACCTATATTTATACAGTTACAGGACAGATAACTCATCCCTACTGACATATTGAGGTACAGCCCCTTGACTCGTTAGGGTGCTGTCTCCTCCTTTGATCATGTTGTTTCAGGCCTTAGACGGGCCTTTAATACAAGAGTTTGTTTCAGGGCCTCATCTTACTACAGAAGCAGTGTGGCTAAATCCCCATATCGGCTTTGAAAAATCTCACCCGTAAAAAATGACCACTTACTACCAATGTTCCCTCTAATTTTTCCCACCCATGTGCAGAATGAATTTTGTTATGTGCACCATTATGGACGTGATGTATGGCACATCACTTTCATATCGGTACACATAACAAAATCCATGTTGTGGGGGTGGGGCCAAGGGGTTTGGTGTGTGGGAGGGGGCTCAGGGCTGGGGCAGAGGGATGGGGTGCAAGGTGTGAGGGTTCTGGCTGGGGGTGCAGACTCTGGGATGGGGCCAGGGATGAGGGGCTCAAGGCTGGGGCAGAGGGTTGGGGTCCAGGGATGTGAGGGATCTCTCTGGTGCAGACTGAGGCGGGGATGGATATGAGGGGTTTGGGGTGCAGGTGGGGGCTATGGTGGGAAGAGAGGACTTTTCTCCCCTCCCCACAGCAGCACCTGGGCGGGGGGGGGGGCCCGTGGCAGGGAAGAGGAGGCACCTCTCCCTGCTGTGGCAGCTCTGGGGCTGGGTCTGTAGGATAGGTGCCCCTCCCCGGCCCCCGCAGGTCTGGCTGGGTTCAAGGAGGGGCGCCTCATGACAAGTCCAGACTGGGGCCAGGCTGTTCTGCCCCGTCCAGGCCCTGGCATAGTTGGGGCTGGGGGCCTGCCCTGGCTGCAGTAGGTTGGGGGCCAGGCTAGGTTGGGGCTTACAGAGAACTTAGCTTAGTACTTTTTATAATTTCTCATACCATTCAGAGTGGGAAAAGGAATTCTGTCATCTGCTTGTTTTTTCAAGGCTTTATACTGGACAGACTGCTATTGGAACTTAGTTTTAACACTTACAAACTTTCTGAACAAATAGGTAAAATATTACAGGATTTCAGTTTTATCAGTATTTCCTACAGCAGCATTGATATCATGAAAACTGTATATTTAGGATACAATACTTCTGTTTACTTTTCAGAAATCAGTCTATTACAGATTTCTTCAAACCAGCTCCAAAACAAGGTAAGTTAATCATTGTTATGAAAGATCTTTTGTACATGAGTTTTCTTAAATTATTCAAGTCCAGAAATGTAACTCACCTTATTTCCAGTTTTGAAACTTCTAATCTATAGAAGACCCTTAGCTGTATAACCAGATATGTAAGAAATGTTGCTGATCAGTTTCATTTTTGTCTTGGGCATGAAAATACTGTTTGAAATAATTTACATGGTGCAAGTGAACATTGAATTGCTTAATAGTCTATTTGGCTGATGAGAGAGAGAGATGGAATCTGCAGGTGTATCTATGCTTTGCAAAAAAGGTTGTTCTTAATTCGGGTTAGTTAACTAAACTAGCTGTAAAGAGACAGCAACTCAGTTTTTAACTCTGATTAGCAGGTTGAGTTAGTCTCTGGGAGCATGGCGTTGAACTCAAGCTGCTAATCCAAATTAGTTTTTAACTTGGGTTCACCGGTTGAGTTCAACCCCACATTCCTACAGAGGCTTTAACTCAAGCTGCTAAACAGAGTTAAAAGCTAAGTTGCTGTGTCTTCACTGCCATATTAACCAGATAACCTGAACTAAGGACATATTTTTTTATTTATTTGGCAGTAGGTTTCTGCATTGTTACTTCATATTTTGTGTCTAAAAACTTCTTTATTTCTCTTTGTAATAGTGTGGTGACTAAATTATGCATAATTAATTGTTTATATTTTGTATCTCTTTAAATTTGACAATAAAGACAGAATTGTATTGTGTTCTCCGGACAAAAGAAATGTAAAAAATGGGGATGTTGAACTGTCGGTCATACGTACAGAAAGATTTGAAAAGAAAATATCATCTCAGAAGAAAACTAGAAGGGAGAGGATTCCAGTCCAATCGCCAAACAAGAGTCCTGTAATGGATGACTTATTGAGAGGAGCTAACAGAGAGAAAAAGGACAGTCCAAAAGTTGTAGAGAACAATAGAGCATGCCCGGTGCTAAGCGCAAAGTATCCAAAGGTTGTGGTTCGAAAACTCCTTATGTCTGGAGGCCCTCCCAACTATTCCTTGACAAAAAAGGATACGGCCAGTAAGAGAGAACCTGGGAGAAATGAGAAGTGTCCAATTAAAACAAGAACACCCTTGTTTTATGAAAATGGTAGGGAACAGCGGATTGACTGTATGGATCGAGAGGAGGCCAGTTCAGATGCCAGCAAATGGGTTTCAACATCAAAAGCTGACATCTTAAAAAACTATGCCAGAAGTCATGGTAATGTGAACAATAAGCCTTTGTGCCAAAAAGCCGGGCATTCCACAAAGCTCCAGTATAGCCCTGGTGAGTCTCAATATTGGTTACCATTGGAAACTTACTGCAAAGAGGAAGAGCAGACAAGACAAAGAATGGAACAGTCTAAACTGCAGCCCTTCAGTCCAGTAAAGGTATTCTTAGGAACAGGTATATCAAACCAGGTATGTCTGCAAGTGTCAATAAGGGCCAAACCTGACCAGTATTTTAGGTGAATGTGATTACATAGTATTGTTGCCTTAAGCAAAGCATTGGTAAACTGATTAATAGTTATTTTTAGGTTAGTCAGAAATAACTAGCTTAAAAATTACCTGCTCAAAACAGAAGACTACCCAAGCTAGGTATAAGTTTACTTTAATGCACCAAATCTTGAGGACCCATCTGATAATTCATAACCTTAAGTCATAACCATTGAGCAATAGGAAGGGACATTAGCTCTCTTCCTGGCAGCAGTGGTCTGCTTTTCATTCTTGATTTTCAGTGCAAACACAGTGCTTTGGAAATTGCAGACCCCCTCACAGTAGTAAACTTAAATGCAAAGGCAGATGTACTGATGCTGGAAACCAGTACAAATATGCAAAAATAGTATAAAGTGAAGTATATTGATATAACTGGCATTTTATTTAAAAAAAACTTGTTTTGACAAGGTAATTTTAGGTGAAGCAGTAATCCTCTCTCCCTGTATGCCACTTTTTGGGTATTTACAACTTCAGAATTAAGGCAGCAGTTCTCAGACTGGGTGGGGACCAAAGTGATCATGACCCCATTTTAATAGGGTCACCAGTGCTGGTGTTAGACGTGCTGGGGCTTCATCCCTGGGCGGTGGGGTAGGGCTCTGGCTTCGGCTTTAGCCCTGGGCGGTGGGGCTCAGGTTACAGGCGTCCCGCTCGGGGCTGAAGTCCTTGGGCTAGGACTTTGTCCCCCCACCTGGGGTGGCCGGGCTCGTGCATGCCCAGGATTTGGTTCCTCCTCTTGGTGTCATGTAGTAGTTTTTGTTGTCAGAAGAGGGTCATGGTGCAATGAGGTTAGAGAAACCCTGAGTTAGATGTGAACCTTACAGTCAACAGAAACAAAAAGTAGTTTTAAATAAATGGAAATGGCATTGGTGTTTTTTTTCCTAAAATTTAATACGGCTTTTATTTCACCAACCAATGAACCCTGTTTAAAAACACTGTCAAGCTCAAACAAGTAACTTTTTTTTTTTTATCTTATTAACAGGGCAATGGATGTCTCTTAAGAAAAAGATCAAGCTCTGCCTCAGGTAGAAACAACAGTGCTAATGATGTAGAATTAGTTGGTGCAAACCGGTTACCTCATTTTAATGATTAATAAATGACAATGGCTAGAGTCTTTTTGAAGTTTGAATACTCCTTGTATGTGCATGAGGATGAATTGAGATTCTCATAATTTCGTAGAGGCTCATCAGTAACTAAGAAACTAAACCTGAAATTTTACCACACTTTATACCACATATATATAATTATGCATTGCAATGGTTTGGTCTGTTGTGGCAAAGTTTAGAAATGACTTGGAGCTGGTGAAAATATTCAAAAACAGTATATGCACCTCTACCCTGATATAACACGACCTGATATAACACGAATTCGAATATAACACGGTAAAGCAGTGCTCCGGGGGGGCAGGGTTTCGCGCTCCAGTGGATCAAAGCAAGTTCGATATAATGCGGTTTCACCTATAATGCGGTAAGATTTTTTTCCAATTTATACAATCTGTTTCCAAAAATCAGTTTCTGTAAAAGTCGAGTGCACGCAGCCATATTAAGCACATTAATTCGGCAGTGTGCGTCCATGTACCGAGTCTAGCGTCGACTTCCGGAGCGTTGCACTGTGGGTAGCTATCCCATAGTTCCCGCAGTCTCCTCTGCCCATTGGAATTCTATGTTGAGATCCCAATGCTTGATGGGTCAAAAAACATTGTCGCAGGTGGTTCTGGATACAGCCTCACCCCTCCCTCCGTGAAAGCAACAGCAGACAACCATTTTGCGTCATTTTTTCCTGGGTGAACTGTGCAGACGCCATACCACAGCAAGCGTGGACCCCGCTTAGCTCAAGATAGCAGTCATGAACATTGTAAACACCTCGCGCATTCTCGTGCAGTTTATGCTGAACAAGGACCTGAAAAACCAGGTGAGGAGGAGGCGGCTACGGCAGCACGGTGACGAGAGCGATGAGGACATGGACACAGAATTCTCTCAAACGGCAGGCCCTGGCACTTTGGAAATCATGCTGTTAATGGGGCAGGTTCTAGCCGTGGAACACCGATTTTGGGCCTGGGAAACAAGCACAGATTTCTATTACAACACAGAATGCAAAGTATACAGTGCTCACTTTGTATTTTTTATTACAAATGTTTGCACTGTAAAATGATAAAAGAAATAGTATTTTTCACTTCACCTCATGCAAGTACTGTAGTGCAATCTCTTTATCATAGAAGTGTAACTTAGAAATGTAGATTTTTTTTTGGTTTCATAACGGCATTCAAAACCAAAACAATGTAAAACTTTAGGACCTACAAGTCCTCTCAGTCCTAGTTCTTGTTCAGCCAATTGCTAAGACAAACAAGTTTGTTTACATTTATGGGAAGTTGGATGGACTTACCAGCAAATAGCTTTATATATGGTAGTATTTCCTAATCTCTTCTCTTCTCTCTTCCCGTGTGCTCCCCCGCCCTCCCAGGCTGCTAGAGGTGATAATGTCTAATTAGAACATTGGAATTGGACCAGGACCCAGAGATCAGTACTTATATTTTAAGAGAATCTTTATCCAAAAAGGAATGGGATCTGTTAAGTGTGTTAGTTATTGTCATACTTCTAATTCTGTTTTCAAAATCTGTTTTCAGAAACACATTTATTTATATCTGGATTTGAAATAAACTACTTCAGGCTTATGGAAACTTTTCTCTGTTCTCAGACATGATCCCTCTTCCCTTAGTCTGAGCTACGATCAGTCCAACATATTTTAATTCTAGCATGTGGAGCAGGTGCCCCAATATGCTACTGAGCTCCTTTCTTAAAAGAAACTGTTCTTAGTTCATTGCCAAATTAGTTACAAGTAGTGACACACCTGTATAATCTCAACTAAAGATAACTGGTTTTAGCCTGAATACTGTGGACTAAGTGAGAGAGTTGCTGTTTGTGCCCAAACATTTTGTCAGTTATGTAATTTAATGAGGAACTAACAGTTGTCTAGTACTTCTTAAAAGAATGTTGAGACAGTTTCACGTGATACACTGAAATTTTTCCAAATATGAAACTTTTTTTTCAAACTTTTTCCACAGATGATTCAACTCAATCAAAGCAGGTTTCAAAACCTAAAGTTTCTTCAGTTATTTCAAGATGGTCATCTGAAAAGGCTATTAATGTATGGAAAAACCAGTCATTCTGCCTAAACTCAAAAATTTCTTCAGGACTGTCCAAACAAAAAGACTTTACTGGAAAAAGACAAAGGATATCTATGCATATAGATTCGAAAAGTTCAGGAAAACCTGTGGCACAAACTTTGAATGAACTTCATTTCAGCAGGTCATCTGAAAAATGCAAAACTAGACAGTCTGAATTCATGAATCATGTACTAGAGTCTCCAGGTGATGGTGTTTTGCAACTAGTGGATGCTGCTATGTCACATAGAGAAGACTTGTCTCTTTCACAGGAATATTTTGACATAAGCCACAAAAAGGAAAAAGATAATCCCACGTGTGAGGAATTATCACCTTTATATTCTGGACACCGTACTAATAAAAATGACCAAATCTGTGTTGCAGATACCAAAGAGAATCAGTTGCAAGCAACCCGCTCACATTTCCTCTTAGAAAAGTCAACATCTCTTTCTCAGGAAAATGCTACTGTAAAGACTCATCTTCATGAATTAACTAAAACTCAGTCAAACACAATGTGCACAGAAAAAATGAAATGCCTGCATTCTTCTTCCCCCATTCAAAGTGCTAGTACATGTCAGATATTGGAAACTGAGAGAGAGCGAGACAGAGTGAGACAAATTGAACCTGGCCTTTGTAAAGATAACATACAGCTTCCCCCAGATTCTCTCAAGAATTTTACTAAATCAAAAGAGAACACTGTAAAGGCTTCAGAAGATAATTCTAACTTGCCTTCAGTGGAAATTTTTGAGAAGCCTGTATTTTCAGTAAAGATTGGCAAAGTTGTTGCACGTTCACTGTATTTTGAAGATGGATGTTCAGCTAGTAGCACTAGTTCTTCACAGATTTCAAATGAGTTGAACATTGAAAGCTCCAACATAACTTCTATGTTGAATGGAAAATTAAGCAACAGTTCTGATAGTGAAGATGAGAGTTTTGACTATAATTTGGACAGCGATGAAGAAGAAATACTCTTGCCACTACAAGATATCCTGTCCTCAAGTTCAAAACCACATGTTGGAACTCCAGAGGAAGCTTGTCTCAAGGATCTTTCACAGGACACCTTGACTCCATCACCCAAACTTCCTGTAAGTGGCTAAAAAAATTTTTTCATCTGAGTCAAATTTGTCAGTGTTTGTTTCTTCTGACACTTCAGTGTTTCCTATAAAAGAAGAATCTCTTCTAAAGTCTTGTGTCTGGCTGTAAAACTGGGTAGTCAGTCTGATCCTATAATGTCCTTCTATCGTGTATTACACCTGTGCTATCTGAGCATTTGCGGAGATTACATAAAGTAAATAAGTTCCTTTGGCTCTGTTCCACTTGAGCATATTAGAAGTTTCAGGAACTTTGTTTTCCTCTTACCCTTCCTGTTAAAACAGAAATAGCTTTACATTTTCATATTGTCTTGAATGTGGCAAGATTGTTCCTTGGTCAACTTCAGTTCTTTTGGGAGTTCAATATTTGTTGGGCTAGCTGCTGAGTAAGATGTTTCCTTGTCTTAAGAAGTTCATCCACCTTGATGAATTTAAAAGTCGTTGTGGTGTTCCCTCTAATTTTTCCCACGCATGTGTGGAATGAATTTTGTTATATGCACCAGTATGGAGGTGATGTGTGCCATATTGGTGCACGTAACAAAATTCATGTCGCGGGAGCAGGGCCGAGGGTTTGGAGTGTGGGAGGGGGCTCAGGGCTGGAGCAGAGGGTTGGGATGTGGGGGGTGACGGCTCTGACTGGGGGTGGGGCTGGGGATCAGCAGTTTGGGGTGCAGTCTGCCCTGGACTACAGTGGGGAGAGAAGACTCCCCGCAGCTCGCTCTCCCCACAGCAGTGCCTGGGTTGGGCAGGAGAGGCACCTCTCCCCTTCCCAGCTGTGGCAGGTCCAGGGCGGGGTTGAGGCCTGGGGAGGGGCACCTCTCCCCCAGCCATGGCAGGTCTGGAACTAGGGGAGAGGCGTCTCTTCCCACCGCAACCCTGAAACTTAATAGTCTGCTGAGCGGCCACACAGCTTAGGGGGAACTTGGGTAGTTAGTGAGCTCTAAAGGCTCAGGAGGTTGACCTGTGAGCATGAAGTGTTCTCTGAAGTGTATAAGACCATCCTATTGAGGGAGCCTAAATTTCAAAGAAGCTGAGAATACTTGACAACTTGCAGGAGGGGCCAGGACTCGTCCTGCAGTCACTTCTCATTTTTTCCTCAGTCTGTCCATTAGGATGAACCCCATCTTACAATTTACGTGGGTATTATGGGGATAACTTAAGGTTAGCACTTTACAAATTATTTGTTCAGTAGCACAGCCTGGCAAAAAAAGCTGTTTTTTTAAATTTAAAATTTATATAAAAAAATATAAAAGAGGGTTAACTTTAAGCACTTCTAGCGTAAGACTTTCCTAATGTAGTGCTCCTAACAGAAGGCTAATTACCTTGAAAACAGCTGATTTTTTAAAAAAACCTTATTTCTAAGACAACTTTGACTATCATGATTACATAAAAATGTATTCTGTTTCTAACTCTTGAAATAGTGGGAGAGTGCTGTTTGCCTTTTTTCCTGAAAAAACACAAATGTAATACATGTAATGACCATTAGAGGCACATACTAGCTCAGATGTCTGGTCGCATACATTTACTGCAAACATATTTCCTAGTATGTGTCTGTAGAATTAAATGGACACTACTGATAAATAGTATGTTACTCAAGAATTGCCATGACCATATCTTTTGTGAGATAGTCTCCTGTTTTGTTTTTTAAAAAGGGCGTGCACAAAATGTAGAAGACAAAGAGGCTCCTGAATTGTGCTAAAGCTGTCTCAGGCTGAATTTCTAAATGCTAATCAAATGCAGAATCTAGGGGGGTGTGTGTGTGTGTGTGTGTGTGTGTGTGTTTAAAAAAAAAAGTTCTTTTGAGCTTCTGTGATTGGACCCAGCTGACTCTCAACCCTGTGCCCAGTGTTTTAGACTCCTCTATTCTATTGACTAGCCTTAATTCTCTTCAGCCCTTTTATTTGGTAAATCCTGGTATCACTTCCTTAAGAAGGGAGCAAGTGCATTTGTTTAACTTTTATATGGTGCTTTTCACTGCAGTATCTGACACACATTTTACATATCGGTTAAATGAGGCTAAGAGAGGTTGTGATTTTTTTTTTTTGCCCAGTGTCACCATAGGAAGCTTGTAGTAGAGCTGAAAACAGAACTAAGATCTGAGATGGTAAGACCAATGTTTCATCTGCTGGTCGGTGCTGTCTGTCAGAGAGAAAATGTTTCTGCTCTTTGCAATTGATTGTGTAATCTGTCAAATGGGGCTCTTCGGCTTAGATTTTATTTTTTAGGAGCTCCTGTATGTTTCTAAATGCAAATTCATATAATAGATCTTCTTGAGCAGATGGATTAAATTACGTCTAGACATGAATCTAGACATGAATCTTCTTAAGAAGACTGTTTTCCCTATTCGTAAAAAAAAAAAAACCTTCATGCTACTTCATTACAGCTTTCTAAGATTCCTGTTGTGAGTCAAGTGTCTTATGTGAACAGCCTAGAGCATCTCTTGAAGGAGAAGGAAGAATCCAAAAGGTTAGCATGTTTATTATTTTAAGCTAAATCTAATAATACTTGTGAAAAATGCTAAACTTGCTTGTGGAATCATAGGTTCTTTATTCCTCCCAGAACTGGCATAGCATGAGCAGTGGCAAGTTAAGATTTGGTTACTGCTGCCAATGTGCCTCAGTCTGTACCTAGAAGGACCACCTGAATGTGTGTTAATGAGACTGTCAGTAAAGGGACATATTGTTAGTTGTGGCTTTTGTGATGTGTTTACTTGTCCTTAGTCTCATTCCAGTTCCTATCAACTCCCTGTAGGCAGGCATGAAATACAATTACTTGCATAGACTTTTTACTGTAGCTTCTTCTGAGCTGGTTGCTGTTACAGAGGTAGGCCTATCAGACTCTAAAATCTTTCTTGCTGCCTACTAGGATCACAACAGCCAGTTTTGGTGGATGCAGTCAATTACCATCCTTCCAAGATGTCCTTAAGGCAAAAGGCCTAGGCTGGAATGTGTATTGATGCCCATTTGTAATGATGGGAGGGGGTACTATTGACAATCTAGCTAGTAATGAACTTGATCTTAGAAGTATATTCAAAAGCTGATTAAAGTAAGAGTATTCTTCCCGTTGATCTTTTACCTGCCAGTAGTAATTTCTTGATATCGTTTACAAATAGGATCATACAGCTATAGCAGTCTTCATCAAATTTTTGTTTTAAACTGATATACTCATAAGAGTGTATTCAGGAAGTTTTATCACATTATAATGAGCTTCACATGATGCTTTAATCCAAGATCTGAACTCTAATCTACAATGGAATATACTTGTTTGTTGTAAAAATGGACTAGCAATAATATAGTGTTCTGCTCTTGCCGCCACCGCAGGGTAGATGACCTGGAGAAGCAACTACAGGAAGACATACAGGAAATTGGATTAAATTTGGCATCTGGAGAGGAAGAGCAGGAAAACTCTGATGAAGATAGAGATCTGTCAGAAGAACACAGGTTTTTCCTCTTTAATATCACCTAAATCTGTTCTTTAGTTTCTTTAGTCTCCCACATGGGCACGCATACTCAGTGTAATGTTATTTATGTCAGTAGTTCTCAACCAGGCATCTGGGCCTCTCAGGGGGCCACAAGCAGGTTTCAGAGGGTCCACCAAGCAGGGCCGACAGACTCACTGGGGCCCAGGACAGAAAGCCAAAGCCCTGGGCTCTGAGCCCCGACATCCAGGGCTAAGGGCTAAAGCCGAAGCCTCAGCAACTCAGCTTTGTGGGGCCCCAGGCAATTGCTTTTTATATGCAAAAAACAGTTGTTGTGGCCCAGGTGGGCCGTGGAGTTTTTATAGCATGTTGGGGGTGACTTGGAAAGAGGGAGGTTGAGAACCCCTGATTTAGGTGGCTGCTGTAACCTATCCCTGTTACCTTTTAGTTTTTTAAAATACAAGCTCCTCCTTTGTCTTCAGGGTCCTACATAATTACTTGGCAATAACTGTATTGAATCTAGGCTAAAGAGGCTTTTCAGTTTAAGACTGAAATTTTCATCAGCCCAGGATACATCTGTCTTAGACAGGAAGTACCAGTTATCTAAGTTCACAGGAACAATTTTGTGTATTACAGGGCATTTATAAAGAGGTTTTCGGTAGTATCTGATGCCATTCCTGATTATCATCCTGGAGAAGAAATATTTCGCTTACCAAATTCTGGGAAAATCTTCAATCAGCATAACCTTGATTTGAGGAATTCTGGTTTCATCCCTCAAAATCCTATAGAAAAACTACTTCTTAGGTAAGGATACCTTTTTTTTTTTTTTTTCCTGTGTTGTTGCCC
Organism: Gopherus flavomarginatus; assembly: GCF_025201925.1. Taxonomy (NCBI): domain Eukaryota; kingdom Metazoa; phylum Chordata; order Testudines; family Testudinidae; genus Gopherus; species Gopherus flavomarginatus. Next base: position 136,803,745 of record NC_066622.1, read on the forward strand.
TTTATTTGGAAGACTGTCATAATGGCTAACTCTTTCTGAAGATTAAAAAGAATACCTTTGAATGGAAGTGAGTTCTGCTTTAACTTGGAAAACAGTGCTAACCCCTTTATTTGGAACTGAGGTTTTCCCAGAGGGCTTTACAATACAATTGTGCTGCTCGAAGGGAGGCTTTGCTGTTTCCCCCGTAGATGGAAACCTGGGTCTCCTGCCCAGTGGTTATGGCTCCAGGTGGCAGCTCCACCTCGTGGGCACAGTTCCCGAGTAGCAGCCCTACCTTGGTGCAGTTCTCAGATGGGGTAGGGAACCCCAAGCCCTCCCACTTCACTGGGTTCTGATCCGGGGGCTCAGGAGGTTGGTTTGGCTTCACTCATCTGGTAGTGCCTTGCATCAACCTCAAGCCAGCTTCCCTGGGTCACTTCCTACCTTCCTCTGCATCCTCGCTGGCAGTCCCTGGGGAGTGCTGTCTTCTGGGCTTCCTGCTCTAGTCCCATTCTCTACGTGCTAGGTGCTGTGGCTCCTCTGTTCCTTGACTTGGTGTGGTTTTGGGTCACCTTCCCTGGAGCTCCTGGAGTCTATCCTTCTCCATGGCTTGCCAGCCCCAACTATGCTGTCTGGCTGCCTTTTCAATCCCATCTCCGACCCAAGGATGCTGGGCACAGGTGGAGGTGCAGGGCTTCCTGAGCCCAGAGTTGCTCCTTAACCCCGCCTGTTCAGTGAGGGGTTTATAAACCCAGTCACACCACCTCAAGGCTCATTGAATAACCCTCCTCCATTTTTCATTAGCATGGATGAAGAAGGATTCAAGATGGAGGGCTTCCCCCTGTTTCTGTTGGCTCTTGGAATCCATGGCCCATGGAATCCTTCACAAACTTGACAGTTTGCTAAAGCAGAACTGAAAAATACAATATAATGAATGAAGAAAGTTAGCTGCTTGGGTATGGCAAGACCAAGAAGATAGGGTCTCATAAAATGGACTCTGAGCTGTAGTACTTGTTGCACACGTTTGTAGAAAGATTTCCATGCTAAGGAGGATTTAAACAAAAGTTTTTACAACTTACTCATTATGTTCTGGAATGACATTAAACCTAGAATCCTCCGTGTTTTTAATCACACAGCCCATCAGAACTAGTTGAGTCTCATTGACAAAAACCCTAGAACTGATTTAAGCCTATGGCTGTCTTGTCATGAGAAAATTTGGAAGAAATGATGAGTCAGTCATGGCAAACTTCTTTCATCCTCCTTCCCTTACAGGGAGATGGCACTTTATTCTTTGTTTTACATTAGCGTTTAGAGACCCCAACTGTATCTGAAACCCAGCTGTGTCAAGCACTGCACAAAGATCTGACAGGGGACAGTCCATGCCAAGAAGAGCTTGGCATCTCGAGAGACAAAACAAACCACCTTGTAAGGGAAATAGAGGCACAAAGAGGTGAAGTGGCCTGTCTTAGGTCACATAACACATCAGCTGCAAAAAGAACCAAATTCTTCTGACTCCTAATCCAGTTCTCTATCCACTGAACCAAACTGCCTTCCAGAGGAAGGGGAGGGAAACCAAGGCTCCAGCAGCTTCTCTTCATTCCCTTTTGGGGAAATAAACAGAAGTGGTTTCTCTTCACCTGCCATCAGAGGATGAAATTAATAGGGACCTAAAAAAAAGTTACGATCTGTGACATCCCTATCCCTGTTATCAAGGCTTAATCATAGAACTAAGATCCTTTGTATGCCTGTGTAACCCACAAGAGCAAAATTTCCTCATACTTTAAATGGTTTCATACACATCACAGAAGCCACAGCTGACACTGTGCCCCTTTGATAGTTCCATAAAGATCAAAACTCAGTTTTAAAATTCTAACATTTCAGTACTCAGTTTTTAAGTTTCCCTTTGCATTTCTCTTGGCTTGGGTGGGAAATTAGACTATGCTGCTTTCTTTTTATTCTTTTTTTAAGTTAGTCAGTTTCACCTCCAGAATCTCTTGTTTTTATAACGCTGTGGTGACAACTATTTGCATTCCATCTTTAATTTTATGAAACAATTTCCAGAATAGAGACTGAGGTGATTGGCACTTTCAGTTTAGAGAAGGGATCTATAATATATATAGTTAGTTTGTGTGTGTGTGTGGTGTGTGTGTAGATAGATATATTTTTTATATATATATCTCAATCAATGAGGTATACAAAATTATGCTTTGGACATAGGATAAATAAGAGCATCTAGTTTTTTTTTTTCTCATAATATAGGAACAAAAGATTCAATAGGATTGCAATTCCACAAGAATAAAACTAATAAAAGGAAATACTACTATGCATAATTAACCTGTGAAACTCTTACCACAAGCTGTTATAATTGAGGCCAGTGATTCAGCAAATTAGACACTGATGATAAAAACATACATGGTTATATTAGATGGTTGCTTAAAAGGGGTAAAAACATACACGCTTCAAGGTATAATCAAGTATCTAATTAGGAAGACACTTCATCTATGGGCTTATTTCAGAAGTGTTCACTATAAAGTTTCTTCTGTTTTTCCACTAAAGGAACTGGTAGCACTTACTTTCAGAGGCAGGGTACTGAACTAGAGGGGCCCCTGGTTTGATCCAGCTTAGCAGTGCATGTATTTCGTTATAAAAATAGACTCCAAATTAGTCTTAGAATTTGTTTCTTTATTCATAGAGCTAGTACACCGTTTAAAAAGTAGTGCTTTAAAACACCACGGAGAAGTCGCCTTTTTGGTTGATGTACTGTGTTGCAAGATGGTCAGGGATCAAAACTGGGATATGCATTCCATCTATCACCCCGTTGCAGCTAGGGAATCTCATTGCCTCAAAGCCATCAATTATTTCCTGGACATTACCGATAGTCACAGTCGTTCATAGCTGGAGGCAATTAATGGCCCTGCACACTTGCATCACCGCAGCACCCATGGTGGACTTTCCCACTCCAAACTGATTTGCGACTGACCGGTAGCATTCTGGAGGTGCCAGCTTCCGTACAGCAATTACCACTCATTTTTTTCCCAAGTGAGGGCAGCTCTCATTCTGGTGTCCTTAGGCCTCTATCTGGGGCGAGCTCCGCGCACAGTTCCAAGAAGGTTGCTTTACGCATCTGAAAGTTCTGCAGCCACTGCTTGTCATCCCATACATGCATCATGAGGTGATCCCACTACTCAATGCTTGTTTCCCGAGCCCAGTACTGACAGTCCACTGTGGCAAGCTGTTCCGTGAATGCCAGCAGCAATCTTGAATAATTTGTTTCCATGGCAGACTGCAGGGCAGGCATCACCGATTCACTCTTCTGCAGCTCATGAAATACTGCAGGACCAGCTGCATTGTGTTTGTAATGTTCATCACCACAGTGGTCAACAGCTGATGATCCATGCGGTCAGGAAGAGGTAGTGGGCACACAGTTTACAAGGGCTGTTGAAAAATGGTATGAAACGAAGTAGGAAGCCCATGGAATGATGGGACAGAAAGAATTGCATCACAGGATGGCGAGCGCATCCCCATGATGCACTGTGATCCATTTCCAGAGCTCCCAGCAGCAGAGGGTGACAAAGGGTGGTGAGTTGCACAGTGGAATAGCTATCCACAATGCAACCACTGTGGATATGCTCAGCTGACACAAGTAACATTGCATGGACATGTTCCACCAATGTTGTTAAAGTAACTTATGATCGTTGACGAAACTTAAGGTGACTTAACTCGGTAGCGTAGACATGGCCTACAACTTGTATTCGTCAGAAATATAGTGCAAAGAATATCTGTAGTGGAGGTTTCATAAACTCAAATTCTTAAGTGAGATCTTGGAAAAAATTTTTTTATGGTTTTAAAGATATCAATTTTATCACCAAATTGATTCCTGTTCTCTTACTTACTATTTTCACAGATCAGAAGTAACACAGCAGCTTTCTTTAACAACTCAGGGTTTCCTCAGTTGTGCTTACAGTTGTACACAGTGCCCCATACCAGTTTTAAAGTGGCTGTTTCAGGTAAGATCATTGGTATTTTCCACTTCTCCTAGGTTAGATTATACAATTGTATTCATTATTGGTTTATTTGGGGACCAAATGTGATGCGAACTTCATACAGTTAGAACACCCAAGATTCTGAATCTACTAGATGAGTTTCTAATTTTAAACATAAATCACCCTCTTTCTGGATCCTGATCTGTTCTCCAGTCTGAAATATTTCAGATGCACATCTCTTCCTGCAAACACCAGAGACATTTCAGACATTGTGGGGTTCCGGGGCTTGGTCATGCCACTTCTTTCTTTTCATCTTCCTGGCGCTACAAACAGAATAGGACTTTGACAATCCTGCCTTATTCTTTAGAATCCTAGTGTCTTAAATCTTATTTTAGGGGCAACAGAAAGCTGTCTTCCGTTTTCCCATCCCTGCTATCCCTTTTAGGAGATCAAATTTCTTGTACCATTCTGTCTAGTAGGACCAACTGCCAAACTTATTTTTTCTCCTCTTCCCTCCCCAATCAAGGCAGAGTAGGCCAAACAGAGCAAGTGGAAGACCAGTAGGTGCTCCTTCTCTCAGGAGTCATAGAAGGGTTAGGGAGCTCTGCTGCACCTACTCCCATTCCATAGAACCTTATGGTGGGGAAGGGTCTCTGACTTTGGACAGCAAATTAGGATTTCCATTCCTTTGTGACCCTTCCACCATTAGCAGCAGGCTTCTCTAGAGACCCTCAGCAGGAGTGATTCTGTCCTGAAATAGGCCTAAGGTTGAGATATCTCCTCTATCATGTGGATACTATTGACTTCAGACATGTGGGTACAGGAGTCCGTACAGCACAGATGTTCTCTGGAGCTCCTCCATGCCCTTCATTCCCTCTTTAGATCCAGAGAAATACTAAACCGACTGAAGGAGACCTTTCACTTCTATCGTTAAGGACCTTAAAGCCTGTCTTTCATGATAAAAGATGCTCAAGGCTGTAGTCTATATTCTCCATGTAGTAAAATGAGGCCCTGAAACAAACTTTTGTGTCAGAGGCCCAGTCTGAGGCTTGAAGCCTGAACCAAAGTACTTACAGGCATTGCTAAGCAAAAGCTGGGCTGTGAGCCAGAGGCAGGCCCTGCACACAGAAGTTGGCGAGAAGAGGGTTGCTAGAAGCAGGTGCATCTTAAGGGCAGGGTCAAAAGGACAGCCTGATGGATAGATCTGTTTGAAACAACATGATCGAAGAGGAGACAGCCCCCAGTGAGTCAAGGGGCTGTACCTCAATACGTCAGTAGGGATGAGTAATCTGTCCTGTAACTGTATAAAAGGAGGAGCTGGAGTGTGCATCTTTGTCTAGCTTAGAGAGTAGTGGAGTGTCCCGCCATTGACTGATCCATGTCCATTGCTGGGGGCACATATTCGTAGTATGTCCTGTAGAGTCTATAGGAAACTATTACTGTGCTTCGTTTAGCAACAAACCTAGCTTGGGTTCCTTCGTACCTTACTAGAGTCTGTGGTCTTTGGGGGTTCTCTCAAGTCTGCTGTGTCAGCTATTTGCACAGAGCAGGGGCAGCACACAGAAGGAACATGTACGCAGCCGACTGTTTATCAATCGTCGAACAGGAGCAGAGCACCACATCTGTAGCTACTGACAACACTCCACAGTAAAGAACTGATTATGAAGAGTTTGAGCTGTCTTAGACCTCAGGAAACTGCACAGGTAGATGAAGGCAAAGTTCAAGATGGAGGCTCTAGTTTCTGCTATAAGTGCAATCTCTCCATCAAACATATTGACACTGGTAGTTATGGCAGAAGCTTTTCTGCATGTCTCTATCAGACCCTGTTTAATTTCGGTTCAGCTGCAGAAATCCCCACAAGTACAAAAGCGTTACTTTTTAGTCTGTCTTCTGCCCCCAGGATGTTCTGATGATGTTAGTAGTGACAGCAGCTAGACTTACGGCATCGAGGAATTATCTTGATGTCATCAGAGCCCCATCCTTAGGGGCCCTACAGGAAGTGCCCCAGGGCACTTTCCTGGTCACATGATTCAGGCCCATGGGATTCTGATAAATAGTTCTGACACCCCCCCTGGCCCCCCCCCCCCCCTGCAACTGCTAGAATGAGTGATTCAGAAGATCAAAACTGAAGAAGCAATCAGTGGTCATTCTCATCACCCCAGATTGGCCAAAAATATATGGTTCTCAGCTAGCTGAATGAAGAGATGTAACCGTTCCTCCTCTGCAGACAGCCTTTCCTGTCCCGTGATCTGTTCTTGCATACCGCCTCAACTCCCGACACTGGGTAGCTTGGCTGTTGAACAGCAATTCCTAAACAAGGTACTCTCTTAGCTTTCTTGTGGGCATTTTACCCTTTTCAGCTTACTCTGAGTATTGACAGAATTCTAGTAATGGTGACAAGGGAGGTGAATCAACTTGAAAACCAGGCATTCCATCTCCACTGGATTACATGCAGCTCATCCTAGACTTGGACTTAAACAATTGCATCTCAACAGTGAATAATGTTCACAGGCTTGTCATAAGGTAGCTCACAGACTGATATCAAAGTTTTTAGGGCAATTTGTCTATTCAAAAGTTAAAGCTGCTTTCCAACCCAGGAGGTGCCTGTAGGGTTATAAGCTCTTGCAACCCATCAAGACACTGGAAAGTAGATGTCCCCTCCATTTTTTCTCTCCATAAAGACATGCTTCCTGGTGCCAAATACATATACAGAAAGAGTCTGAAGTCTCTGCTCTTAGAAGGTACTGACTTTATAACATATTACATATGGCAGTTCTCTGTAGTTCATTTATTATCAAGGTGAACATCCTTCCATTTATCACAAGGAATTATTCATCTTGCCCAAAATCCTCAACGTGCATAAATTCACTGTGGGTAGGTAGGTCAAGTTCTGAATCATTGGAGAATATGTAGCTTCAGAAAAACTGATTCCAGAAGGCAGGAGCCCACTTACCACATTCCACAGTGGCCCTAGGAAAAGACGTGAACCACCATTTAGGAAATCTTCAGGGTTTTCTTAATACCTTTTAAAAAAAAAAAAAGAAAAAAAAAAAAGAAAAAAAAGAAACTTACTCCCCAGTTCTCAGCAACAATATTCAGGAAGATGGTCCCCAAATGGATTAATACAGTACTGCTGGTTTTAGGAAATGCTGCTCTCTTGCCTTACCAATTTTTCTTTACTGTTTGCTACATCTCAAATGTTTGAGGGAAGAGGTCAAGATTCAGAGAGCAGATCTTATTTCCTTTCTTTCCCCCAATCTGCCTGACTCAAAATAAGTTCTTCCTCTACAATTGCCTCTTCAAGGGTCGTGTATATGCACCTCTACCTCAATATGACGCAACTTGATATAACACGAATTCAAATATAACTCGGTAAAGCAGCGCTCCAGGGGGGCGGGGCTGCGCATTCTGGTGGGCCAAAGCAAGTTCGATATAACATGATTTCACCTATAATGTGGTAAGCTTTTTTCGGCTCCCGAGGACAGCATTATATTGAGGTAGAGGGGTAGTAATACATTTGAATAATGTCTTAAGAGTTTATCTACTGAGAATTCAGTATTTCAGTACAGTATTATGGATGCTTATCTGGCCAAGAGTTGAAATCAAGTTACAACTGCTGGTTAGAAGAGAGACTCTGTCCAGGTGGCTTGGCCTGGGGGAGACGTCAGTTCCAGAAGGAAAATCCTCATGTGACATATCTGACATTGAGGTTGCCGCTACTAGAATTAATCTTCCCGTGGACTGTTGAGACATGGGGATGTAGTATTCTGACCTTATCCTTTGCAAGAATGTAACTTTTTATTAAACATTCACAAGATAAGAACTCTGTTTGAATGACGCAAATAGCCTGAATATCTTGTGGTATCATTCCTCACACTGTTCCTTGCTTAGGAGGCTTTGGCATTTATTTATTTTCTGTTACCTGTTTCTTCTCTTAACAAGGATTCAGATTATTTTATTAATAAAACCTCAGTGTAACTAATACGTAACTTAGTTTGTAATGCTTCTTTCAACAGATGATGTCAGTTCATTCAGACTACTATGTTTCAATGCAGATCTTGGATACGCTGATGGATACAACAATTAAAAATGGTGAGTCTTTAAATAAGAGACAGTTGTAATGGACTGAGGATAATGGTCATGGGTCCCAAATCTAGAAAAAGGAAAAACAGAGAATTCTCTGATTCTCTTTGTTTTCATTGCCCTTGTAAGTTCAGGTCCCTTCACTGGGTGATGTAGCACACATTTCATAGCCATTAGTCTTTCAGTGATTGTGTGCAAGCCAAGTAGCTGGTCATGATCTCAGTGTACAGCTGTAGAGGCAATACACCCAATACAAAGATCACTCTGGTCAATTACCTTCCGTCATTGCCCAAATAGCATTAAAACTAGAAGGACATCTGTCCAGTAGATCAAATAGATCAGAAGTCTTTACCTTTTCCTCCTCACTTATTTTGTGAGGTATAGGCAGACAGTCCATAGACTGAAAATTAGAAGACAGTGTTATTTTCAAATGGTTATAGCCGGGACTCTAAACAGAAAACGCTGCATGGTTTTCCTTCAAGATGAATAGCATAAATGGTAAGAGGGCCCCATATATGGAAATTGCCTTCAAGCATCTGCCTCTGCTCTCATTTCCTGCTTATCCTCCCCTCTCTCATTTGTAGTCTTAAGGACTTCTGTCTGACCACTCCATATATTCTCCAGCTTTTTTGTTCATTCGAATCCCTCAAAACTCGCTACTACTTGAAGCCTACCAGCTAATTCTTGTAATTAAAATGCAGTCACTCACCCATTTCATATAAACTTTTAAAAAGCTGGTATGGGTTTAGAGTTTCTCTGAACCATCCTATTTATTTTGTACTTGATTTCTGTTGTCTGTTTAGATTGTAAGCTTCCGGGACAGGAAGCATGTCCTCCTTTGTCTCAGATGTTGTTCAGTAGGAGTAGGGTTTGATCCTGTCTCGGGCACTCAGTTCCCACCGTTTTCAGTGTTCCTCGCAGTAGCATCAACTCTCAGTTTACAAAAACTTAACCCAGTTCAGAGCTATAATCCTGATTTTTTTTTTTTTGTCTGAAAAATTTTGCATCCAGTTTCTATCTTCCCTTCTTAATTTAGCTCCCCTAGACTCTAGAGCAGTGGGCTCCAAAGTGGGGTGCGCAAGACGATCCATTGAGGGGCGTGCAGCCAGCAGCGGGAAAGAAGCTGCGCTTTCCCCTTCAAAGCTGGCTGGAGAGAAGTGACGCTTCACTCCGGCCGCTGGCTGTGCAGCTGCCCCTGCTCCTCCTGAGCCCTCTGGCCCGGGCTTTAGAGCTGCAGGCCAGGGCTCCGGGGCCCCCTTAGCCCAGGGCCCTGTAGCCCCTAAAGTCCCTGCGTCCCGGGTGGCCCTGCCCGAGGTAGGGGGGAGCTCCCATAATCATGGCCATGGGGGCAGTGCCGTGCTGTGCAGAGCCACCTGCTCACTCCCTGCACCAAACAGGAGCTGCCCCAGGTAAGTGCTCTGCACCTCCTGCCTGCCCCAGTCCTGAGCCGCCTCGTGCACTCTCCCAGACCCCGCACCCCAACCTGAGCTCCCTCCCGCACCCTAACCCTAATCCAGACCTTCGAATGGCTGTATCACAAAGTGTTAAACCAAGATTTTCAGGAATAATGAAGCATATTCAATCACATTGCTCTCACTAAAAAAATTAATACTTTTTTTGAGAGCAAAAAGGTTTTTTTGTACTGTTAATAAAATACAATAAAAAATATTTTAAGAATAGTTTTTCATCTTTATCTCATCCTTTTTTAATTTCTATTTTTTGTATGTTTTATAATGTACATAATGTAGTAGTACATGTATATAACTGAGGTGCGTGCTCAAAAAGTTTTTAATGATAGGGGTGCGCGATCAAAAAAGTTGAGACCACCGCTCTAGAGCATCTTCTGCAATTACTGTGTGTGTGTCAGACGGTAATACATGCTGTAAACCAACATCCCTTAGGCTTTGAGCATCATCTCTTTGTTAGCTGCCATCAAGCATAAGTAAGTTATACCTGTACAATGCTTTCTGGTTTAGAAATTGTGTCCTTTCTTAGAGGCAAGCATAACCCTTCCAGTGTTACAGCAGGCCCACTGGCAGTTTATCTGATCCTCTGGAAGTAACTCACTCCACATATCATGCCCTTGGTTGGGCAGCAACTTCAAAAACTTACAAAATCATAAACTGCTGTCAACTGGACAACCAGTACCACCTTTCAGTGTCAAGCTCCACACCTTGGTGCTACAAAATTATCCTGGTGGCTTTGAGGATAAAAGGCTTCCACTTTGATGTACAGAAGATCCTCATGTTAGTAGTGCTTAGCACTGGCGTCACATAGGGCCGTTACACACATTCAGTTTCTTAAAAAGCAACAAACTAAAATTAACTTTTTAAACATTAATTTCTTGTTTTGTACTTGTAGCTACCATCAGTGATGCACAGTCTGAAGTGTGGATTCCCTCACTGTCTGATATATCAGCTGTATTGATCAATATGGGAGTACCTTTTAGATCTTTATTTCCTCTGCAGCATCTACAGCCCACTTTTACTGAAGATGACATTTTGTAAGTATTTTGCTCTTGTTTTCTTTGCTCTAAACAATAAATATCCTCTCTTGTGCTGTAATGTAAACTAGAAGCTGCTTCCCTGGTTTTCTTCCGTCATGCCCACTCTTTTACCGGTGTACAACAGCCTGTTAACCATATAGCACATAGAACATATACCATTATAACAATTTCTGCCAGTTAAATGTTAAACTCTCTGGTTTGTTGATCGATCCTTCGCTCTTCCTGCTTTAATCTGAGTTTTGCGAAAAGCACAACCTAGGAAATTGGGCCAAACCGTTAAGAATGCTTTAGAACAGTGGTTCTCAACCAAGGACCTGGGGTTCTCCAGGAAGCCTCAAGCAGGTTTCAGGGGGACCTCCAAGCAGGGCCAGCATTAGACTTGCTGGAGCCCAGGTCCGAAAGCCGAAGCCCCACCGCATGGGGCTGAAGCCTGAGGACCTGAGCCCTGCCACCTGGGCTGAAGCTGAAGCCTGAGCAAAGTGGCTTCGTGAGGGCCCCTGTGGCATGGGGCCCCAGGCAATTGTCCTGCTTGCAACTCCATAACGCTGGCCCTGGCTTTTATTTGCAGAAAACCAGTTATTGGGGCACAGGTGGGCCGTGGAGTTTTTATAGCATGTTATGGGGGCCTTCAAAAGGAAAAGGTTGAGAACCCCTGTTTAGAGAGTCCCAGAGCTTGTTCCCTATGACACTTTCTAAGAAACCATGCAATATTTTCTTAAATTGAATCAAAATGGCTTTGGAGTATCTTTTTAAAAAAAAAAAAATTTATAGGTCATTTAATATGTTTTCTGTTAGATCTGAAATGCAAATAACAGTGGGAAAACAAACAAGTGGAGACACATCTGCAGGTCCCGCTTTTTCTTGTCTGCCAGAAACCAACCTAATTAATGTGGTCAAGGTGAGATTCTCAGTGCTTTTTTTTTTTTTTTTTTTTTTTTTTTTTTTTTTTTTTTAAGGGAGACCTATGTCTGAGTGCAGTACTGTGTATGTCTTGTGAAGGTAATACTATCCTGAGAGAAAGCCAAGCTTGTGTTTTTGAGAGAGCTGCTATGAGTAAAAATTTAAATACAAAATTTTTAACTGGCTTCAAAAATATCTTGTGGAAATACTTTGTCGTAACATACCATTTGTGTAGGGAAAGTGACAACTGTATTGATAGCATTACTGTTTACAGGAAATATTTAGGGCAACATTCCTGAGAAATCCAGAATAATACGTGTGTCTCAGGATGTCAGTTAAGGAACACATATATTTTCAGAAAAAAATAGTGAGATTAACCCATAAATACCTGAAAAATCTATAATTTTGACTAGATGCTCTCAATTATTGTTTGTTTAGCTGGGAGGGTTGTCAGCAACTCACACCATGTATAAACAGGATGTGTGTTCCATGGGGGATGATCACTGCTGCAGCACCTTTTCGCAGCCTCTCAAGGGAATATTGTATTGGAATCAGCTGAAAAGACACCCTGTCTGAATGACAAAAAGTGAATAGCTTAAGAAAAATGTGCTACTGTAAAGGAAAGAATACTCCCTTTCAGTGCCCTTGTATGATAGGAGGTGTTGCAAATTTATCAGTTGATACACATTTAATATGCCTGCTGACCAATTTAAGTTCCGAGAATATATTTTAAAATACAGCAGAGCCCTGTTTTTCTGGTCTCATTGGGACCCCTTTCCAGATCAGATAAAGAATGGGAAAATGCAATGCTGCATCACCATCTAGTGGCCACAGGCGAGATCACCTGCTTCTGGCCCTGGAGTCCTGGTGGTTCCGTAAATGCAGAGAGCTGGTTAAGGAGGAGGTCGGGTAAATGGGATTCTACTGTAGTAATTTAACTAAAATATCATAATTTAATGTTTGTTTTTTCCCCAAAAAGTTTCTTAGTTTTTGTACGACTATGTATCCAGATGCTTATGCGGACCAAGAAATATTGCTGCTGCTGTCACTGCTATTTAAAATTAGCCTGGAAAAACTGTTGAAGCAAATTCCATTGATAGATTTTCAGTGCCTAGTGTTAAAACTACTGAAAAATATCAGAGACTGGGATGCCAAGGTAACTTCATAACTAATTGTATAGTGCTACGTATACAAAATTACAGCTTGAGTCCAAGGAAATCCTCTCTTGTTTAAACCTTGGCCTGTATTTAAGTACATTAAGCAAAAAAATTTTTAACATAAATAACAAAATCCCTGTTGGAAAATTCAGTCTAAGCAAGATGAGTTTTGGATCTCTCCATGATTCCATGGGGGAGTGACTGAGTATGTGGGGGAGAGGGTTAAGTGTAGATGTTTCTTTGCCATTGTGCTTGTCTGTCTTGTTTGTAAGTGAGCAGTATATTGAAATGTACAAGAATCTAACTCAACAGAATTCTTGTAAATTTAGAATGTCTGGTTGAAAGAATGAAGCAAAGCATTATACTAAATGTAGCTCGCAAACAAGTTTTTTGGCATACAACCTTGACTGTCCTACTATAAATTAATAAACCTGGAATATATATGGCCTACTAGCTACAAATGCAATGCAAAAAATATCATTAAGGACATACTTTCCCTTCTTTCTACCCGGCTCGAGGGAGGGGATAATCTTTTGACTGCAGATATGTGGATTTTCAGACAACTTTTCATACATGTAACAGCTGACCTTTGTAATATAATCCATTCTTAGTAAATCCTTTCTTTTCATTTTAAGATGCCTCAGCTCTGTCTGACAATAAGTGAACTTTCCAGTCATCACCATGATCTCCTTTGGTTAGTTCAACTGGTCCCTAGCTGGGAAAAGCGTGGAAGGTAATAACAGTGTTGCATTTATTTGATGTTAACAGTTTATGTAATATCAAAATTGTGCTAATAAGCATATTAGACATATCTTGAAATACACACAGTTTTAAGGAAAGAATCCTATAAAAAGTAGAAACGTTGGAAGAAATTGCTAAGGAGAAGTATAAAAGAATAGCATAAGCATGTAGGTACTAAATCAAAAAAGCTAAAGCACAAAATGTGTTGCTTCTAGTAAGGGACGTAAAAGGCAATACAAAGTTTCTTTAATTACATCAGGAGCAAGAGAAAGGCAAAGGAAAGGTGTAGGTCCTTTGCTTAGTGGGCAGGAAAAGATAACTGATCACATCAAGAAGACTGAGATAGTTTTGCTTCAGTCTTCACTAAAAAGGTACTCAACATAATATCAAGAACAAGGGGGAAGGAAGACAAACCAAAATAGGGAAAAGAACAAGTTAAAGAATATTTGGTTAAGTTAGATATATTCAGTTCAGCAAGGCCTGATCAAATTCATCCTCAGTTACTTAAGGAACTAGCTGAAGCAATCTCTGAACGATTAGCAATTATCTTCGAGAATTCATGAAGGACAGTTGAGGCCCCTGAAGGTTGGAAAAGGGCAAACATAGTGCCTGTCTTTTTAAAAAGTGAAACAAAGAGGACCTTGGGAATTATAGACCTATCAGCCTAACTTCGATACCTGGAAAGACTCAGGAACAAATTATTAAACAATCCAAATTAAATTTATTAAACGGTTTGTAAGCACCTAGAAGATAATAGGATTAGAAGGAATAGCCAGCATGGATTTGTCAAGAACAAATCATTCCAAACCAACCTGATTTCCTTATTTGACAGGGTTATTGGCCTAGTGGATATGGGGGGGGAAGCACTACAACTGTTGACACAGTACCACATGGCTTTTTTTCATAAGCAAACTAGGGAACTGTGGTTTAGATGAAATTCCTGTAAGGTGGGTGCACAACTGGTTGAAAGACTGTTCTCGCAGTAACTACCAGTGGCTCTCTGTCAGACGGTGAGGATGTTTCTAGGGGGGTCTCGCAGGCATCAATTCTGGGTCTGGTATACAATGTTTTCATTAATGACTTGCAAATGATGCCCAGCTGAGAGGTATTGCAAGCACTTTGGAGGGCAGGATTAGAATTCAAAATGACCTTGACAAATTGGAGAATTCGTCTGAAATCAACAAGATAGAATTCACTAAAGACAAGTGCAAAGTACTTCACTAAGGAAAGAAAAATGCACAACTGCAAAATGGGGAGTAACTGGCTAGGTGGTGCTGCTGAAAAGGATTTGGGGGTTAGAATGGATCACAAATTGAATGAGTTAACAATGTGAGGCAGTCCTGAAAAGGGCTAATATTCTGGGGTGTATTAACAGAATTCTTGTGTGTAAGACCTGGGAAGTAATTGGGTCCCACAGTACTTTGCACTGGTGAGGCCCAAGCTGGAGTACTGTGTCCAGCTTTAGGAAAGATGTGGACAAATTAGAGAGTCCAGAGGAGAGCAACAAAAATGAGAAAAAATTTAGAAAACCTGACCTATGAGGGAAGATTTTAAAAAAAGCTGGGCCTGTTTTAATCTTGAAAAAAGACGACTGAGGAGGCACCTAATCTTCAAATACCTTGAAGACTGTGATTAATTGTTCTGTGTCACTGGAGGTAGAACAAGAAGTGTAATGGGCTTAATCTGCAGCAAGGGAGACTTAGGTTAGATGTTAGGAAAAACTAGCTAACTATAAATGTAGTTAAGCTCTGGAATAGGCTTCCCAGGTTTTTAAAAACAGGTTGGACAAACTCCTGTCTCAAGGATGGTCTGGGTTTACTTGGTCCTGGTTCAGCGCACAGACTTGATGACTTCTCGAGATCCCTTCCAGCCCTACATTTCTATGATTCAATAATTATATATGTAATTTGTGATTAACTCTTAGACCACAAACTTAGTTTTAGTACATAGGCTTAAGTACTTGGGCCTGAAACACACTTTAGTTCTATTGCAAGGATTTAACTACTTGATTCTTTCTAACGTCAGTTTTTCAATCACTCTGTCTGAATGCTCTCTGAAAGTAGTAATGTCAGTTTTTTCCCTATTTTATTTTTTGTAGGAAGTATTAATAGGTTTACAAATTCTTGCCATATAAATATTGGAAACGAAACAATTATTACAACAGTGTTTTTTGTTTAGAGATGTTTATACAATAACACAATGATCTAATCTATTTAATAGAGTGTTACCATATTGTAGAGTGAGCATCATTACAACACTTGTGTGTTTTTAGTAAAAATCATGGACAGGTCACAGGCAGTAAACAAAAATTAACAGCCCGTGAATTGTCCATGAGTTGTACAATATACCCCTGATTAAATCTTGGGGAGGGGAGCTGCCTGGGAGGGTGCCAACGGGGGGTGTCTCTCCTGTGACTCCCACTGGTGCTTTGTGGGGGGGGTGTTGGCGGTGCTGGCAGGCTCCCTCCCCAGAAATGGCAACATACCTCAGCTCCTAGGCAGAGGTGTGACCATACAGCTCTGCGTGCTGCCTCCTCCTCGAGCGCCAGCTCCGCAGCTCCTGTTGGCCAGGAACTGTGACCAATGGGAGCTGCAGGGGCAGTGCCTGCAGGCAGAGGCAGCATGCAGAGACCCCTGGCCGCGCTTCCCCCTAGCAGCCGAGGGATGTTGCCACTTCCGGGGAGACCCCCCGGAGGTAGGTGCCACCCAGAGCCCTCACCCCCTCCTGCACCCCAGCCCTACGCCCCCCCACCCAAACTCCTGCTGCTGGGAGGGGGGAGGTGAGGTTGTGGCTGCTGCAGAAGCCTCGGGAGTCTCAGAATCCATGACCTCTGTGACAAACTCACAGTCTTACTCATGAAATACCGTTTTTAGTAATTTCATTAAGTTGAGTTAAGTATCTGGGTAGCCATGTTAGTCTGTATCCACAAAAACAACAAGGAGTCCGGTGTCTCCTTAAAGATCAACAGATTTATTTGGGCATAAGCTTTTGTGGGTAAAAAATCACTTCTTCAGATGCATGGAGTGAAAATTACAGATGCAGACATTATATACTGACACATGAAGAGAAAGGAGTTACCTCACAAGTGGAGAACCAGTGTTGACAGGGCCAATTCAATCAGGGTGGATGTGGTCCAGTCCCAATAATAGATGAGGAGGTGTAAATTCCAGGAGAGGCAAAGCTGCTTTTGTAATGAGCCAGCCACTCCCAGTCCCTATTCAAGCCCAAATTAATGGTGTTAAATTTGAAAATGAATTTTAGTTCTGCTGTTTCTCTTTTGAAGTCTGTTTCTGAAGTTTTTTGTTGAAGTATGGCTACTTTTAAATGTTATAGAGTGTCCGGGAAGATTGAAGTGTTCTCCTAAAACTGACTTTTGTATGTTACCATTCCTGATGTCTGATTTGTCCATTTATTCTTTTACGTAGGGACGTCTGGTTTGACCAATGTACCTAGCAGAGGGGCACTGCTGGCACATGGCATATGTAACATTAGACGTGCAAGTGAATGAGCCCCTGATGGTGTGGCTGATGTGATTGGGTCCTCTGATGGTGTCACTAGAATAGATATGGGGACAGAGTAGGCAATGAGATTTGCTACAGGGATTGGTTCCTGGGTTGTTAGTGTTTTTGTGGTGTGGTGTGTCGTTGCTGGTGAGTGTTTGTTTCAGGTTGGGGAGCTGTCTGTAAGCAAGGACTGGCCTGTCTCCCAAGGTCTGTGAAAGTGAGGGATCGTTTTCCCAGGATAGGTTGTAGATCGTTGATGATGCGCTGGAGAGGTTTTAGCTGGGGTCTGTGTGTGATGGCCAGTGGTGTTCTGTTATTTTCCTTGTCGGGCCTGTCCTGTAGTAGGTGATTTCTAGGTACCTGTCTCGCTGTGTCAATCTGTTTCCTCACTTCCCCAGGTGGATATTGTAGTTTTAAGAATGCTTGATAAGGAACTTGTAGGTGTTTGTCTCTGTCTGAGGGATTGGAGCAAATTTGTTTGTATCTTATTGAATTGAGTGAGATCTGTCAGTATTTTAATATCTCAACCAGCCAAGGATCCATAAATAGAAGCTGGTATAACATTCCTGGAGAGAGAGGGCCTGTGTCCTGCACTGTGGGCTTAGAGGCAAGCCTCTGAGATGACCTCTACATGTGCATGAGAAGGATTGCAGCAGAAAGAGGGAAACTCCTCCTGACAGATGTTCACCCACTTGTTTGTTTTGGGGGCTTTTACTCTTATTCAGTGAAGCTGGAAGAGCTTCACTAGGTATGCAAAAAAGCACATGCTAAAATACTTTAGGGAGATCATATTTTGCCCAATATGCAATGTAAAAAGCACTTCTTTGAGATGTTCATTTTTTAAAAAAACAAACTTCTCTTTCAGACAAATAAGACGACATCTTAGCCTAATGATAATTTCAAAGCTTCTTAACAAAAACTATACAAGTTTACCTGTTACCAGTGACCTGCAGGTACTGTATACATACCTTTTGTTAAAATTTGTGTGTGTGTGTGTGGGTGGGTTTTGTTTCATTTTGTCATTTAGTGATTAACTGTGTTTAATTTACATCGTGGTCTTGACTCTCTGAGGCTGATATTTGCTATGGTTTAGGAGCTCTGCAAGATGACAGATTAGATTTCTAAAATTCTTTAAATCACTAGTGATGTATGCTGTTAAATATAGCTTTCAGTTCCCTGACTTATTCCACAGCTATCATTGCTTTATTCTGTAATATGTGATTTTTTTTTTTTAATGTTAACTCCTGAAGATCCATTTTACTGACAAAAAGAGTACCCTGCCCTTTGCAAATTTCTCCTGCTTATTGCTTCTCATGCAAAAATCAGCCCTTGGTTACTAACATAGTGTTGGTTGAGTGGTGCAACACACAAGAATTAACTTGTTAGTTTGTGAATAGAGTAAAATTACCTGCTATTTTAGATGTTGTTTTCATTTCAGTGAACAAAATCTCCAACTGGTGGTGGTCTGTTGTTTTATACTGTATTGAGCTGTGCAATGTCAGTAAACTTTACTAATTCCTAGAACATTTGTTTGTTTGCTTTTATATAGATGTCTCTTCTATATCAGTATCTGGTGCAGATGAAGCCTTCTAACTTGTTAAAGAGAAAGATAGAAGCAAGAAAGGAGCAGCAGGATGACGTCAACAGAGAGTTTGATCATACAGAACTAGAGCAGCAGGTATATGTGTAGGGCTAGTGATTTGCATTCCACTTACACATTTATTTTGTAATTTGGAACATGCTGACTTTCATAATTTTAGAGTTAAGTGCTTGAAGGGTTCTATGTATGGAATGCCTAGCACATAATAAGGAACTTTGCACCCCAAAGAGCTTACAGTCTATATAGAAGTTGACTACTCAGCATTGATATTATTCTTTGCCTATATTGGAAGACTGGAGATTGCCATAGGATGGCTTTTTCTGAAAGCCATTCCTTCAGGATCTTGGTATACGTGTTTTGTTAGGCAGTAAGATGAGAGAAAAAGATAGCTACTCATTTTATGCATCCAGTTTGTTTTAATTATAATAATTGGAAATACAGAAGACCTTTCGGGTCATGTAGGGACCCATGTAAAATTGTTCCTAAATTGTATTTTCCAGTGCTCTTGCCCATAATGTTTCAAATTATTTAGGCAAACTTTCAGATATACATGTTTGATGATCTGGCCATCTGGCTTTCTGGAGGGCTTAAAACGAGATATTATTGCAGTAAAATAAAATGATCCTAAACTAAATTATCAGTGGTGTAATTTCAGAGAAGGGTGGCTGCACTCTGAATGTGACTAAGATTCAGATTCATAATTGTAATATTAAAAGTATTAATTATGTTGGCTTCTTTCCAGGCATACTACTTGACCTACAGTCTTCTTCACTTGGTCAGTGAAGTTAGTTGTTTTAACGTTGTGAATTCTAATCAAAGAGTAAGTAACTGGCTTAAGTGATTGGCTGTTTATGATGGTGCTTTTTTGTATAGGGTCACAATTTAAATTCTGTTAAATATTAGAGGAAAATGTTTCTTACTTGTGTAAGAGATCAGTGGAGCTGGCTGGAGGGCAATTCTGCTTTGCAACAAATTTCAAGGCTTCAAAATTTGTTTTCATTCCAAAGTAGAATAGAAACAAAATCTTCTTTGAGTAGTGTCTCTAAGGATGCTCCACTTTACGTGTCTTGACGCCCTGTGCTTGTCATTGAAGATTTGTGGTAGCAGTGCTCGGTTGGCCCGTGCACACACCGTAGCCATCTACAGGTCACCAAATGAAGTTAATAGATGATAGCAGGTTTAAAACAAACAAAAAAGTATTTTTTCATACAACACACAGTCACCCTGTGGAACTCCTTGCCAGATCCTATGTATCCCTCTGTATCCTATCCCTACCCTATAGCGTATCTACCACTCCTCCCAGTTTAGTGTCATCTGCAAACTTACTGAGAGTGCAGTCCACGCCGTCCTCCAGATCATTAATGAAGATATTGAACAAAACCGGCCCCAGGACCGACCCTTGGGGCACTCCTCTTGATACCAGCTGCCAACTAGACATGGAACCATTGATCACTACCCGTTGAGCCCGACAATCCAGCCAGCTTTCTATCCACCTTATAGTCCAATCATCCAGCCCATACTTCTTTAACTTGCCAACAAGAATACTGTGGGAGACTGTACCAAAAGCTTTGTTAAAGTCAAGAAATAACACATCCACTGCTTTCCCCTCATCCACAGAGCCATTTATCTCCTCATTGAAGGCGATTAGGTTCGTCAGGCATGACTTGCCCTTGGTGAATCCATGCTGACTGTTCCTGATCACTTTCCTCTCCTCTAGTGCTTCAGAATTGATTCCTTGAGGACCTGCTCCATGATTTTTCCAGGAACTGAGGTGAGGCTGATTGGCCTGTGGTTCCCTGGATCATCCTCCTTCCCATTTTTAAAGATGGGCACTACATTAGCATTTTTCCAGTCATCCGGGACCTCCCCCGATTGCCAGGAGTTTTCAGAGATAATGGCCAATGGCTCTGCAATCACATCCACCAACTCCTTTAGCACCCTCGGATGCAGCACATCCGGCCCCATGGATTTGTGCGTGTCCAGCTTTTCTAAATAGTCCCGAATCACTTCTTTCTCCATAGAGGGCTGGTCACCTTCTCCCCATACTGTGCTGCTCAATGCAGCAGTCTGGGAGCTGACCTTGTTTGTGAAGTCAGAGGCAAAAAAAGCATTGAGTACTTTAGCTTATTCTGTATCCTCTGTCACTAAGTTGCCTCCCTCATTCAGTAAGGGCCCACACTTTCCTTGACTTTCTTCTTGTTGCTAACATACCTGTAGAAACCCTTCTTGTTACGCTTAACATCGCTTGCTAGCTGCAACTACAAGTGTGATTTGGCCTTTCTGATTTCACTCCTGCTTGTCTGAGCAATATTTTTATACTCCTTCCCATGTCATTTGTCCAATCTTCCACTTCTTGTAGACTTATTTTTTGTGTTTAAGATCAGCAAGGATTTCACTGTTAAGCCAAGCTGGTCGCCTGTTACGTTTACTATTCGTTCAGCACAGTGGGATGGTTTGTTCCTGCAACCTCAATAAGGATTCTTTAAAATACAGCCCCTCATGTTATTCTCTGAGGGGATCCTGCCCATCAGTTCCCTGAGGGAGTCTAGAGTCTGCTTTTCTGAAGTCCAGGGTCCATATTCTGCTGCTCTCCTTTCTTCCTTGTGTCAGGATCCTGAACTCGACCATCTCATAGTCACTGCCTCCCAGGTTCCCATCCACTTTTGCTTCCCCTACTAATTCTTCCCGGTTTGTGAGCAGCAGGTCAAGAAGAGCTCTGCCCCTAGTTGTTTCCTCCAGCACTTGCACCAGGAAATTGTCCTCTACACTTTCCAAAAACTTCCTGGATTGTCTATGCACCGCTGTATTGCTCTCCCAGCAGATATCAGGGTGATTAAAGTCTCCCATGAGAACCAGGGCCTGCTTTCTAGTAACTTCTGCTAGTTGCCGGAAGAAAGCCTTGTCCACTTCATCCCCCTGGTCTGGTAGTCTATAGCAGACTCCCACCACAATATTGCCCTTGTTGCTCACACTTCTAAACTTAATTCAGAGACTCTCAGGTTTTTCCTGCAGTTTCATACCAGAGCTCTGAGCAGTCATACTGCTCTCTTACATACAATGCAACTCCCCCACCTTTTCTGCCCTGCCTGTCCTTCCTGAACAGTTTATATCCATCCATGATAGTAGTCCAGTCATGTGAGTTATCCCACCGAGTCTGTTGTTCTAATCACATCGTAGTTCCTTGACTATGCCGGGGCTTCCAGTTCTCCCTGCTTGTTTCCCAGGTTTCTTGCATTTGTGTATAGACATTTAAGATAACTCGCTGATAATCCTGCTTTCTCAGTGTGAGACAGGAGTCCTCCCCTCTTGCGCTCTCCTGCTCTTGCTTCCTGACAGTATCCCATTTCCCTACTGACCTCAGGGCTTTGGTCTCCTTCTTCTCCTATTTGAACCTAGTTTAAAGCTTCAATCTCCTCTGAAAGTGGAGAAAGAGTCATAGTAGCTTTATTGTGAGGATGTTAGTGACTTGTATTGTATAAACCTTTTGTTTACATATTTTTTCCTGGAATTTTTTTTTCTAAATAAGTACCTCAATAATACATTCTCCACCTGCCATGTTGTTTTTCAGTTAGAAATCCCACTAATCTCTTCTCCACCAGATTTACATTTTAATGAAAAGTGGCATTGTGGCATGATAGAATACTTTTCTACTGTCTAGTTAGCGGGATAGGCAATGTATAAAGCCGGCAGCACTTGCTGCTGTCTTCAGGATTCTCTCTCTCCTGATTAGACTGTAACAAGTACGCAGGATTGTGTGATGTGATATTGTGATACTTGTGGATGTACCTGAGAAGTGGTTCTCTACTGTGAATCAGCAGTGGTCCACAGAATGAAACCTTTTGACAGCAATGCACTGGGAGATTGAGGGCAGAAATCTCTTATGAAGTGGTCCACAGAATGGAAAAAAGGTCGGGGTACTACTGCTGTGGAGAGTAGGATGTTGTCAGCCTGCTTCACTTCTGATGATCTTAAGTCAGAGATTGGAATATGAGGTTTCTAGAAGTGAAAGGCCTGTCCATAACCCACTAGTATGTTTTGCATTTAAGTAATCTACCTTGAGATTCAGACCTTTCTTGGTTTTTCCATTTTTATTAATCAAAAATAAAAGGTCCATGCTTCAAGGTGCAAGCTTCCCTCCTCCAAGCACACAATTCCAGGCTCCACAGAGTAAAATCAAGCTCTGCTTTTTGAAGACTTGTTTAGGAAGGAAACAGAATTCTCCAGTGAAGTTTCTGTTAGATATGGGAACCAGCTTTCATTGTCCAAAACTCCTATAAAATAGGATCCTAGTTCATTTTAAGCAAAAGGATGTTGCCAGAAGATTAGTCATCTTCTAGGAGAGCTGCCACAAACATGGAAAGACCATTAATTCCTCTGGGAAATGCCCCTTGATTACCTGACTTGTCTGCTAAAATTATATTTTGACTATTGTAGTTTCAATGTTTTCCATGAAAATTTGATCTGAGTGGCACCTTTGGTCTTATTACTTCTAGGGCATTGAAGACTCAAAAAACTAGCCAGTTAGAATTAATTTTCCACTGCATAATTCTGCTAAATTAATATAACTCTGGAAATACTATTTTAAAAAATGTTTAATCATGAGTTAAGCGGTGTTAATGGTGCCGAACAGCAGTGGCCTTATGGTTCTATTAGTAGTCCTGCTGGGTCATCCAAATGTGTGTGTTGGAGAAAATGCTTCAAAAAAAAAAAAAAAAACCCTACAAAAAACAATTTAAAAAGCCCTGCAAAAACTGCATGTGCATTTTCCTATGTTTGCAGTTTTTCTGTTTAGGATTTAGATTAAGTTCATCACTTCAAAATTAATCTTTAACAATTTTGAATTTGTGTTTATTTAGAAGTGCTTACTGAGGCTCTGTGGTGCCTTAGAAAAACATGTGAAGTGTGATATTAGGGAAGATGCAAGGCTGTTTTATAGAACTAAGGTAAGCATACGTGTGTCTTTGAAATGTGTTCCATTTCCGTGCCCCAGTAGGGAGGTTCTAGAAGTACTGATGATTCCTTCACATTTCCTTGCTGGCTTTATATACAACACTACCCCGTTATAATGTGACCCGATATAACACGAATTCGGATATAATGCGGTAAAGCAGCACTGCGGGGGGGCGGTGGCTGTGTGCTCTGGTGGATCAAATCAAGTTCGATATAACCTGGTAAGATTTTTTTGTCTCCCGAGGACAGCGTTATATCGAGGGAGAGGTGTATGTAGGCCCTAATCCTGCCAAGACTTGCACATGTTGCTTAACTCTGTGCACTGCAAGTGGTCTCATTTGCTGTCAGAAAAGGGCTCTTCAGTGCATAGAGTCAAGCATGTGTG
This sequence comes from Gopherus flavomarginatus, assembly GCF_025201925.1. Classification (NCBI taxonomy): domain Eukaryota; kingdom Metazoa; phylum Chordata; order Testudines; family Testudinidae; genus Gopherus; species Gopherus flavomarginatus. The sequence continues at coordinate 136,827,532 of NC_066622.1, forward strand.
TAAGTCACTGCAAGATCTGGGCCAAATTGCAGCATCTTTTTTTTTTTTTCTGGCCAAGGATCTCTGGCTATTGCTGCTTTTTCCAGCCTAGAGACGTCACTGATTGTTGATGGGGGAAGCGCTCTTTGGGACTAAGGAAACTGTCCAAGCAGCACTTACAGAGAAATAGAGGACTGGGAAAGTAATCTGATTCTTTTGCACAGTGATCCATAACTTTTATTTGAATTAACAAGTAACTTGCATACATAAATAATTAATTAGGCCACCAAAAAACCCAAGTTGATGCAGAGTTTCGCCTAGCTCACCTATTTTAGAATATGTTATGGTGCTTTACTTATGAGGTTCTCAAGTTTGTTACTTGAGTACTTTCATGTGCATTAGTAGCAAGCCACGTCAGAGTAGATGGACGGCATGGCAGTCCTTACCTTTCAAAAGCCTTTTGTTCAGTTAAGTCAAACCTCTATATTTTTACGCTTTTTTTACACCAGCTTAGAGACTTCACTAAAATTCTACCCTTCAAAAAGCCTCTTTATTGACATTTGATTCTATGGAGGTGTCATTTGGTGCAGTTAATACTGCAGACCCACTTTAACTATTTTCAAGTTTACACTGAATCCCCACCACCATACATATTTTTTGTGTGCTGCTTCCGCTTACCCTTGAGGTGGGAAGCGGTTATTGTGTTCCTGTTTGACTGCTTCTCCCCACCACTTCTGCTTATATGTAGTGTCATGACGTAGCTCTTGTGGGGTACCAATGTGTTGGGTGCTGTACAAGCAGAGTAAGAAATAATGTAAGCTCTTCAGAGCAGAAGTTTAAGTGCATGCTCAAGATTGGTAGCCATGAAGTATGGCCTTATGTATGAGGAACACCTTTTAGAGGCTGTCTGTGCTGCTGCTTATTGGCCTGAGTAATTACTGTACCAAGACAATCAATCCACTGGCAAACGGCAAGACTTGCATTTTACACCCTGCTAGCCCAAAAAGAGAGAGACACCGGTATTTAAGGCAAATGCTTTCACGCTGATCTCTAGCACTTATATTATCCATGTGTTAAATTGAGATAAGTTCATCTTGCTTGTAAAATTCTCACTATAGTATCTGCATATGGAGTACAAGCATTAGATTAAGAGCTCAAATGTCATCACCCCAAAGCCCTGCTGTATCGCAGCTTTAAAAGAGATCTTCATATGCTCTCTTTATAAGTGTCACACTTGTTTTTATTTCTATTAAATAGTTAAATGAATTAATTTTTGTTTATAGGTCAAAGACTTAGTTGCTAGGATATATGGCAAGTGGCTGGAAATGATACAAAATTCTCGGCCTACTCAGGTACTATTAAACCAATTTTTCTTACTGCTAAGTGCATTTCACTAATTTCTGTGTTACCTGAAAGTATAATGTAGCAATTTTAAAAAGCAAGTTCTAATTAGTAAATGAGTCAGTAGTAAAGTACACTATCTACTAGCTGTGCTGCTATAATCCTTGTGTGAAATCCTGCCTGTGACTTCAGTAGGCTTTCAACCTTGTTTTTAACAAATGGCTTGAGTGACCAACTAAACTATAGTCTACTTTGATTTCACTTTGTAAGTGGTATGCCTTCAGATATGTAGGTGGTCTTGTGTGGAATGTACAAATATCCAAGTTGGATTGGGGCTATTTCTATCAATCTCTAGGTTAGTATCTCAGTAGGATGCCATAGTATTGGAGTACCTGTTTTTACTTTTTTAGTACTAACCAGGGATATAAAAAATTATCTTAAAGGGAAGTTTGTTTAGCTTAAACCAGTAGTCGGAAGAGGGTTCTTGGACTGAGTTTTAAGCATGTATAAACACTTACATCTATTGGAAATAATTCTTGAATAATTAAACACTGGCATTGTTAGCATATTGATAGCTCTTACAATCTTGCTGAAAAGTTGACATAACTGTAACATTGGTAAAATGAATGGAATCCCTATGTGTGAGAGAAAATGCCATGAAAGGAAAGGAACTAGAGGGTGATGCCCTAAAAAAACGCTTTCTATAAATCAGTTTGTGGAAATTGCTGACAGTGCAATTCTCAAATTATTTTTTAATTAGATATGTGTTTGCCTGTTGCCTAGGAAACTTGCTTTTCATTGGTAGGCTTATTGTTTAAAATAAGATGATTATGTGGTTTACAGGTTTAGTTGCAATTACAGGTAGCTCAAGCTAACTCACTTATCTACTCACTTTATTACTCTCTCAGAAATAAAATTTGTGTGTTTCTCAATTTTTTCCTGTGTTTTTTTCTTTTAAGGGGAAGCTGCATGATTTCTGGGAGCCAGATTTGTGAAACATAAACCAGGTCAGAGAAAACAACAAAGAAAGAAATTGAACAAGAACTTTTGCAACTGAGAGAGACTTTCCCAGAGGATTGAAACTCTAGCCTGGTCAAAGAACAGACTAAATCAACAACTGGAATCAAAATTTCAGCTTGGTGCAGGCAACTAGAAAAAACATAACCTCTGCAATTTATTTCTGACTTTCTGATATATGATAGATATACACAATTTTTCAGGAATGTTATTGTATGTATGTGCAACATTTAAAAAAAAAAAAAACTTTCTCCAGTATGTCTGTCTGAATGGGCCACTAATGTTATATCCTATTGAAAGCTGAGAGAGTTTTCTCATTTCCCTTCCCTTGATAATCACTACAACGTGAAACTATGGTATACTTCTTGTTTTGGTCTGTTGCCCAGATGCATCTATAAGTATTGTTATTGCACAGCTAGAAAATGAACAGCCATGAATTGAGTGCGCGAAGTAGGAAATGGTGGCCCCTCAATGAAAAGGATGGGGGCTGTGATGTAAATAGTTGTCGAGGCAGATTGATGGTTGAACTTTTCTTTGCTCCAGGGCTGTGCTGCACTAATAAACAAAGGAGAATTTCAGAGGTCATGACAGTGAGGTATTAGCTTCAATTTAAACTTAATTTTCCTCCTTGATGCTTTACCAGGTCTGTTTAATTTATATCTAGTGACAGTGTGCAGAAAATTAAGTTGTATGTAAGGTGAATATCACAAGGAGAAATCTTGCTGCAGCGTTAGTATCTGCTGTCACAGTATCCAAAACACAAATTTCACCTGTTTATATATGTAGTCTGACTTCAGCACCTTTCTGTAAATGTCCAAAATATCAACTTAAAAATATCAATTTAAAAATGTCAGCAGAGATTTGGGAAAATGAGAACCTATTTGACTTTGCTAGCATGGAAGTAGCTGTGAAAGTCATATTAGACTTGTCCAAAATAATTTTTGCTAAATTTTGCCCTTAGAGGTGTGCTCAGAACTCTTGTTGAAATCTTTGCACTGTGTATAATATTCTAAGGACAAAATACCTTTGTTTTGTGAGCAAATGTTGGCACTCACTACTTATAGTGTGCTTAGCATGCCGCTTCATCTACGAAATATATGTGCTTAAATAGATAAGTTCAAGTATTTGGTAGAAACATCAACAAAGAATCTTTAGCTAATTAAGACTTAGGCTATGTCTACATGGCCCTCCAGTTCAGACTACCAGAGTGTGAACTGCAGAACGCACTGCCCCGTGTCGATGCTGCTGGTGCAAACTAAAAGGTGTACCTGGTTGGTGTGAATGTAGTCCTCTGTTAAACAGGACTGCATTAATGCGAACTAAGTACCTTTTCATTCACGCTCCCAGGGTCTGTATGGGGAAGTTATAGCATAGCATACTAGTGTGGGCTGCTGGGTTGTGTAGGCAAGCCCAGAGATTCTAATGATACCAACATAGAATACACACCATCTTTTTTCTTTGGTTTACAAGTGTTCTTATGGTTGATTTGTATAATATTCATATGCCAAACTCTTTCCCAGAAAAAATGGGCAAAAAAGACTCAATTTTAAAAAAAGCTCCCACATGTAAATATGTAGAAGAAACTACTATAGAATTGTGGAGTAACCTATAAGGAGGAGAAAAGTATCCTTACCTGATTTTATTTGCTTTTGATACTTGCTGCTAAATTGCTTTTAAGTGACTATTTCTTGTCCTCCATTTCAAGTGTTGCTGTGTGAATTTATTAATAAAGTTGAAAGCCACAGCATCTATGTGCCTTTCACAAGGCGAAACAGTCTGCATATGTTAGAACAAGATTCATGCTGATGGCACTATTAAAAACAAAGACACAGAAAATTTTAACCTGTCATCAGGATTTGGAGAAATCTACCTGAAGGGTATTTTTTTGTTTGGGTACAGAACTATTTAAGCCTAAACATTACAGTGGTAATGTAGGGTAGGGGACTGCGCGCGCTCTCTCTCTCTCCAGTTTGTCCTATATAAATGCTCTTTAGTGTCAGATTGTTATTCTGTGAATATATAATTGTACATAATTTTATTAGTGTTTATATTTTTCTCACATTGTGTAAAGCTTAAAAAAAGTGCCGAACATACTGGTTTTTATTTACTGTAATTAATGTGTATATATTTTCTTACTATGTGAAGAGGAGGCTACTGTCTTGTACATTTCTGAGGAATGATAGATAGGTGAGGGTTTGGGCAGCCAGTCTCGTTTTGTATTGCAGTTCAAAGCCCATTGAAACTGCTGATTTTTTCAGATTAAATAGCCACTTTGATATTTGGTTTTTTATTTAATAGCTTCGATAGAATATAAAGCTAGAATTGTTTTTTAATTAAATGTGTCTGCACATAAAACAGGCAGTATTCAAATATCAGCTTTCACTTTGTGAAAAATTGCTGCATATCATATTTCTGTCTTTCTTCAAAACTTCTTGTAAGGCATTGCAGTAACAGCACTTGTACTACTGCACTTTTTTCACTTAATTCCTTTTGCCTTTTTTGTAAACCCTGGGATTTTTCCTCTCTCTTAATTTGTACATAATCACTTTCAGCTCTCCCGTGTTTGAAGGAACAGCTCCCCAGCCAGTGGAGGTTGGACAGTGGTTCTGTGGGAACCCATCAGTGATTACAGAGATGGGTCCAAAGGTTTGCTTGAGTGTCATGCCAGGGATTCCTTCCATTCTCGTCATCTGTTCTGAGCTGAGTGCTGCTGGCTGTTGCCAACTTTGACCAAACCCAGGGCTGTTGTGCTTTGCTAGCCCACTGTGCTCCTGCTAGCCCCCTTTAATGCTAACGATCCAATGGAGAAAGGCCAATTGCACAATTAATGTCACACAGCTTCTGCTGTCTTCAGATAAGCACTTTACACTGAGGCTCATCTTTCAAAATGATGCTAGCTGCACCAAGAGCCACTTTATCTCATTCCATGGGTAGCTAGGTACACCTTGCTACAGTGTCACAGGCAGGAAATGAGAGGATGGCTACGCGATGTACATTCCTGCTTCTGCACAACAAATTTATTTTACTGACAAACTGAGACCTTGAACGTAGTATTCTGTGGGAAGTCAGTGTAGAGGATGGAGATTAGGTTTGATGTGATTGCAGTAGCCCGTGATGCTGAGGTGACATGCTGCAGAGCTCTGTACTAGCTAGAGTTTCCTAAGAGCGGAGGGTTTCGTGCTCTGGTGTATTGCATTGCTGCAGTGCAGATAGGCAGTGAAGATAGAGTGGATAACCAAGGGCCCCACCACTGTCAGGCGGGATGAGCATGTCTCCTAGACAATTTATATGGTTCCTCTCATCTGCCAAGCAGTTAAAAATAGAAATAAAAATAAGTCTCCCATCTTGCCCAGCCTGTAAGAGAGCTTGGTTAGTTGATAAATTGGTGAGTTTCTCACTGTGAGAAGAATTTTTGGGAGGGGGGCAGGGTTTGCAGGATCTAAATGCAAAATCTTCCTCTGACTTAACATAGCTGATTTCTGTTGTCACTTCTGTGATCTAGGCTTAGCTCCTGAGAATCTTCTGCCTCCAGCACTCATGAGCCTATCATTTACCACTTTATTTTTCAGTGAAATGTAGTAATTGGTGGTGGGGGTTGGATTCTGGTTGCAGAGGGAGTAGCAACCTCTGAGGAAGCCAGGGTGATCCCATGGAGGTTTTCAAGGACTACTTGAACTGAAATTCCTTTCTATGGTGAAGGAGTGCAGAGAGCATAGTGTAGGGGTGATGTGTTCGGTGACGTGTTGCTGATCAGATGGGCTCCTGTGTTTTGAATCATTGGGAGCTTTTTTAGGCTCTGTGGCTGCATATCTAGCCAAAAGTTTTTCAATCAATCCTGGAGGTTATTGTGGCCAGATGTGTGCAAACGTAATGGGATATAAATCTTCTGGTTGGTCACAAATGGAAGTACTCATGTTCTTCCCCCATGACTCTTGGAGCACCCAGTAGCATCCTAGGACATCTGAGGCAGTGAAATAATTTTGAAGACAGGTGCCCTTGAAAATGGGGGCTGTTAAAGTTCTTCAAAGTATTTCCCTCTTCTTACCAGCATTGCTTTAGTCTTGCCTGAGTTCAGCTTTGGGCATCCCCTCTTCATCCTCGTGGTGAAAGTTGAGAGGTGATGCAGAGCTGGGTGTCTGCAAGCTGCTTGGCACCTGATCCCAATTCATCTCACTGATTCTTTCATGACAGGTGTTGAATAATAGGGACCAATGGAATCTTGAGGATTCTGCAGGTGACTGCTCTGGGGATGAAAAATCGTATCCCCCCTCAGCCTTCCTTTGGTTAGGCTAAACAGCCCAAGCTCTTTGAGTCTCCTTTCAGATGACAATTTTTCCATTCCTCAGATCATCCTAGTAGCCCTTCTCTGAACCTGTTCCAGTTTGAAGTCATCCTTCTTAAACATGGGAGACCAGAACTACACACACTATTCCAGATGAGGTCTCACCAGTGCCTTGTATAATGGTACTAACACCTCCTTATCTCTACTGGAAATATCTCGCCTGATGCGTCCCAAGACCGCATTAGCTTTTTTCACAGCCATATCACGTTGGCGGCTCATAGTCATTCTGTGATCAACCAATACTCCGAGGTCCTTCTTCTCCTCCATCACTTGGTAGAGAGGCTTATTTAAGGGCTAGGTTGCCATGCCCCAGTTGGTAATAAGTCACCAGACTAGATGGTATTCACCCATGAGTTCTGAAGGAACCCAAATTTGAAATTATAGCTACCATTTAATTTATCAATTTGTCCCCAAACCACCTGTACTGACACCTCAATTTGGGACCGTTCTTCAGATTTGTCACCTAAGCCCACCTCCCCTATATCCTCTTATTTGAAGACTGATGCAAAGAATTAATTTAGCTTCTCTGCAACAGCCTTGTCTTCCTTGAATGCTCTTTTTAGCCCCTCAGTCATCGAGCTGATTATTTGGCAGGTTTCCTACTTCTGATGTATTTAACTATTTTTTTCCCTTTGCTTGAAAACTGCATGTGCACCTGTTTCCAAATTGGCTCTAATTCAACGGCACCAATCCACTATGCTGCCATCAGTCATCATGTGGAAAAAAAAAATTGGCACAGTGAGTATTTAACCACAAGCAGATTGCTGGTTGTTCTCTCAGAGCTGCAGCGACTAACTACCTGCTTAATTTGGAGATATAAAAACAATCTGCGGCCGTGGAATTTCAAAGTGTCAAACAGTATTGGCAATGGAATTTCAAAGTGTCTTCCTCCCCCCACGTTTCATAAATATAACACATGGGAGGGATGTTGGATTTATAGCAAGTCTGAAGTCTGTCTATTGCCAGATCAGGTATATGGGGCATAGGTGGTTATGGGGCAAACTCCAACACACAGGCCTACTAAGGCAACTCACTGTAGAGCGGGGGGCTGCACTTAAAATGCTGCACCAGTGCAGCTGTAGTGTTTTAATGAAGATACTCTAAGCCAATGGAAGAGCTCCTCCCGCTGGCGTAGTTAATCCACTTTCCTGTGAGGCAGTAGCTATGTTGATGGGAGAAGCTCCCCCACCAACAGAGCACTGTCTACACCTGGGGCTAGGTCAGTATAACTTCCTTATTCAAGGGTGTGTGGATTTTTCACACCCCTGAGCAATGGAGTTGTTCTGATATAGCTCTGTAACGTAGACCAGACCTAACTCTCTGGTTCATTCAGTCCTTGCCCTCTTTACTGAAAGTGCCAGGGCATGGCCTGACCAGAGTCAACGGTGGGGGTTGGGGGAGACAGAAGAGAGAGGCTCTTCATCCCATCACCAAACAGCCAGTAGACCTTCTCCCACAAGTGTCTCCATAGAAGTTATCTCTGCGATGCACTCACCCACCGTGACTAGCAATGAAGGAACTTGTCCAGAGTCACACAGCACCTCAGTGGCAGAGCGTACAATGCTGGACTTCCTGCTGTCTAAACCTTGCTTTCCTTCCTCTAGACTGGCCCATCTTCTGTAGCCAGGCATATATATTTTAGGCCATCTTACTTCAGCTTTTCCTGGTATGCTGCCAAGCTGCACCAATTTATTTGGGGGAAATTTCCAAAATTGAGATGTTAAAATTGATCACTTTGAAATGCTGCAACCTCCTTCACTACATGAAGATCATTTTTAAAATGCCCTGAAATAAATCCAGAATGAGGGATTCTCCCTCCAACGAAATGAGATTTGGACAATCAGCATTTTTTATTGTAAATTGCACTGCCAGCATGACCCTTTGCAAACCACCCAGGCTGTGCATTACAAGTTTCCTTTAAAAGAAAAATGTTGGTGATACAATTAACTATGGTTTAATCCCTCCAGTCTTGTGATAACATAAGCCTTAAGGCAGAATTTGTCCTGTCACCTTTAATCTTATTGTATTCATTTGCCTATACGCCCTTAATCTCCTAGCAGTCCATGCACGTTAAGATTTCCATAGTCACACATGGGAACAGAAGCTCCCTTGTAAAAATCTGACTACATATAATTTTGCTACATCATCTTTAAGGCAAAGAGATTGTATAACTACTAGAGCCACATGAAGGTCAGGGAGACCCTATGCAATATTACACACTTGGAGCTTTACAGATGTAGTCTCACTATAGGGGAACCTCAGGAGTAAATAGCTGAAAAATATTTGAAGTTAATATTAATTGATTGAGCTTTACTGCCAATAATCTCAATGCAAGTATTTATTTGAACAGATGAAATTAGTGAGCAATTTTAATCTTAAACATTTTTTCTTTTGAAGGTGTGTGTGCAAATGTGGTGCTGAGGGGGATGTTAAATTGGTAGCCCTAGAAATGGAAGTGGGCTCTCTACAGAAGTGGTACAGCATGAGTAATATGTACAAGATTCCACATGTTGCCTGACTAGCAGAGATACTCGGTGATACCTAGACCTCAGTGGTTCAGGAGCCATTACCCAAAGGAGTCACCATAGTGTGAATTCATGGATTCATTTACTAGATATGATTCTCTCAGCAAAATGACTGACCAAGTAGTATTATTTTATCAAGTACAATTGGTTAATAACATGGTAAAAGCATCCTGATTGGTGAATAACTTAGACTGGTTACTAATTAAATCACACTGCGTTTTCATATCGTGTTGCAAAGAACCACAGCAGGCACAGGAAGGAGTCTGTCTGACTAGCGTTGCTGTCTAGCATCTGTGGCCCCACTCAGCCTTTGGCCTCCCTTCTGAGTCATGGTGCCGTTTAGGTTGCTGGGTTTTGTGATGTAAACACCTGTCCACTAGGAACTGGACTAAAATATATCGACTTGTACCACAACCGGAGGTGAAACTGGTGCGCTGTACTGGGGCGGATTGGCTTCCCCTGGCGGCCATTTAAAGGGCCTGGGGCTTCTCCCGGCGGCTGGAGCCCCGAGTCCTTTAAATGGCTGGCAGAGCCCTGCTGCCAGAGCCCTAGGGAAGCGGTGGTGGGGCTTGGCCGGCGATTTAAAGGGCCCAGGGCCCCTGCCACTGCTACTCTGGGGCTCCAGCAACGTGGCTTGGGGCTCCCACTGCCGCTACCCTCTGGGGCCCTTTGAATTGCCACCCGATCTCTGCTGCTGGAGCCCTGGGGTAGCGGGAGCGGGGTCTGGCAGTGATTTAAAGGGCCAGGGGCTCCTGGCTGCTGCTACTGCAGCGGTGCCCCGGGCCCTTTAAAGCTCTGCCAGAGGCTGGGGCCCCCTCTGATGGTGATTGAAAGGGCCTGGGGCTGTGCTGCAGTAGCAGCAGCTGGAGCCCCGGACCTGTTAAATCACCCCTGAGGCTCCCAGCCACCTCTGCAGCTGGTAGCTCTGGGGGTGATTTAAAGGGCCTGGGTCTCCCAGCTGCTGCTACCACAGCCCCAGGCACTTTAAATCCCAGTAGATGGTAATTCTTGCTCTCCACTGAACTGGGCTTTGTTTATCTTTCTCAGTTAACACATTGGCATTAGTGTATCTGTCCTGATGCTATTTTTTTTGGTTGGGGGGGGGGGGGTTCCAGCTTACATATAGCAGCTTCAGGTACCCACCATAACATAGTTTTGGGTACAAATGCTACATTAAATGCTATTCTATGCAAATAGATACTGTAGTCAGTGAAGTTTCTCTGGTGGTTTTAGCAAACGTATCACATCACACTACTACCTGTTACCCTGGTCAGATTCTGAATTAGGTAATGTATACAACAATGTACTTTCAAAATGAATCCGATTTTTGAAGGTGTAAGCAGACAATTTACAATCTGACTCTATCCTTAGATTTCCATACTGGACTGCACCTGGATCCTGGTTTTATAGCACTTCTACTATCGCTGGAGTTTGTACATGCAAATTTACACAGAGCCAGCAGAATTCCTTCGACGTCATGTTCTCTCTCACCCATACAGCTCCCTAAAAGCGCCATAAGAAAAGGACAGAGTCCAAGCCCACACACCAACTGCTGGGTGGAGCCATCGGTTCCATTCCCAGGAGGGGTGACCCAAATCTTCATCGTTCTGGGTCAGAAAAAACAGAGCTCTTTGCAGCTTCCTGTGTCTCATTTTAGGATGGGACCTAAAATTCAAGGTCTTCTCTGCTCTGTCGTGGCACTTTCCATAAAAGCTTTGTTCCAGTGTCCCAGGATTTACACTGTCCCTACTGCTGTGCAGCCCAGTGTGTGCTCGTTGATTGCTGCCCAGCCCTCGGCGCAGACAGGCAGATGCCTTTCATGGGGGCTGTGTGGTTAAAAAAACATAGAGACGCTTCAGCCTGAAGTGTAAAATGTTAATACTGATAAACTGACCTGCCCGCCACAGCTTACGTGTGACTCTTTCCACAGTCATCCTCTTCTCCTGTCTTGTAACCAGAAGAGTTGATGGTTTCTTTCGTACGACTCTAGTAATGTTAAACTGCTGGGTCACAAGGACACTTGCAAGGTGAGGGAAAGAATTACGTTGGTCATGATACTGTACATGTACCTCGGACTGTCCTTTCTGCCCCCCAAAGCAAGCATATCCTAGCACCCCATAGACCTGGGAGGCCAGTGATCAATGTAGAGTTACCTAGAGAGGAAAATTCTGTTAATAACACCACACGGCATTAATTCGGGGCTTTAGCCGTCCAGAGATTACAATGCACTTTTAAACAGTGGGTACTAGCCCCTTTACAGCGAGGGAAGCTGAAGACTGGGTAAGTGGGGTGACTCAGTGAGGCAGAATTGGAGCGGGAAATAATCCTACATCTCTCTCTGACTTCTGTGCAATCTATTAGGCCTCAGCTGTAACAGCCTTTTTGCAGCACCCGGCTCTTTTTGGAGGGGGAGACAGGCAGCAGGTGCGATGGGATAAGGACGTAGGAACTAGGAGAAGACTTTCTGAGACCGTCTTGTCATTTTTAAAAGCTAGGTAGCATTTCAGCCCAGTCAACCTTGGCCCTGTCCCCTTTTAAGCCTTTCAGCAAATAACATCTGTTGCCAAAAATGATCTTGTCTGTTTTGTTCCATTATCAGCTGACTCATTGGGTAAGTGCATATTCAACTCCCTTGTCCTTTGCAATGCCAAAAGCGATACTCTCAGCTGCACCTGGGGAAGGTTGCCCTCAACAAGCAAATCCTATACAGCAACTTTAGCTGGAAATCAGTGACCTCAGCTCTTAAAATGTGACCTACAAAGGATTTAAAAAAAACAAAGAAAGCGGTCATGTGTCCTTGTTTTTGCATCTTCAGGAGGGAAAGAGAAGTGGAAAGGATCAGGGGTTTGCTTTGTCTTTAAAAATGTTTTTCCTCTGCTTGGTTCTAGAAATCTTAGATTATAACGTAGATAACATGTCGGACTTAGGATACAACTAGAGATATCAAGAATGCCCTCAAATCTTCCTGGGTTATGCTCACTCATTTGATCCCATGGCAGTTCATCCTAAGCTGGGACCAGCTAGTTGGGCAAGGATGTGCATGAGAAGTCTTTCTGAAATTATCCCATGCTTCAGAAAGAGAAGTTGGAAATGCAGGAGGCCAGTGGTTTCCAACCTGTGGTCCTCAGACCCCTAGGGGTCTGCAGACAATGTGTAAGGGGTCCATGAAAGGTTGTCGTTACCATAAAACAGTGGTTTTCAACCTGTAGTCCACAGACCCCTGAGGGTTGACAGACTGTCTAAGATTTCCAAAGGGATCCGTGCCTCCGTTCATAATTTTTCAGAGGTCCACAAATTAAAAAAGGTTGAAAACCACTGCTGTACGTGTCCCTCCAAGTCATTAGTGACCCTAGGGCTGGTGAAGGAACAACGAGATGAGATGTAAAAATTTAGCTTTTGGCCAGTGGAGGGAGACTGCAATTTGGTTTATTCACATCCTACTGACCTAATTGTTTCCCCCCCTAGAGGTGGCTGCACTGGTGGTAGATAAAATAATCTATACACATGGCCAAGATCTTCAGACCAATTGGAATGAATTCATATCAGCAGGGCCGGATGCTATTCACCTGAGGTACTGAAGGAATTACCTGAAGGAATCTCAGAGCCGCTGGCGATTAATATTTACAAACTCATGGTCCCAGGAGAGGTCCTGGAAGACTGGAGAAGGGCTAACGTAGTGCCTGTCTTTGAAAAGGGGGAAAAGGAAGAGCTGAGGAACTACAGACTAGTCAGCCTGACTCCGATATCTGGGAAGCTATTAGAGCAATGGATAGAACATTCAATTTGCAATACCTGGAGGATGAAGGGGTGATCGCTAGCAGCCTGTATGGATTTACCAAGAACAAATCGTGCCAAGCCAGCTTGTTTTCCTCCTTTGACAGGGTAACTGGTTTGGTGGATGGGGAATGCAGTAGCCATAATATACCTGGACTTCAGCAAGGCTTTTGATGCAGTCCCGCACACTGGCGCCAACTTTCCTTGGCACTGGTGGATGCTTGCACCCCCCGGCCCTGCCCTGACTCCATCCCCTCCCCAAACCCCGCAAGCACTGGGAGAGACGGGGGAGAAGCAGAACTCGGCAGCGCGCTCAGGGGAGGAGGCAGAGGCAGGGTGGAGGTGAGCTGGGGCGGATCAGGGAGCTGACAGTGGGTGCAAAGCACCCACCAATTTTTCCCCATCGGTGCCTATGGTCCCACATGACATTCTGATAAGTAAGCTGGAGAACTGTGGTCTTGGCAGAACTACCATTGAGTGTCAAGTATCAGAGGGGTAGCCATGTTAGTCTGGATCTGTAAAAGCAGCAAAGAATCCTGTGGCACCTTATAGACTAACAGACGTTTTGGAGCATGAGCTTTCGTGGGTGAATACATGCCTCCGATGAAGTGGATATTCACCCACGAAAGCTCATGCTCCAAAATGTCTGTTAGTCTATAAGGTGCCACAGAATTCTTTGCTGCTTTTACCATTGCGTAGACCCATCATTGGTTGAACAACCGCTAACAAAGAGTAACTATTAATGGAATGAGGTTAGATTCGGGGGAGGTCCCAAGTGGGGTTCCCCAGGGATCTGTCCAGTGTTGTTTACCAGCCCTATTGATTACCTGGATGTAGGTATACAGAATACTAATCAAGTTTGCAGGTGACACAAAGCTAGGAGGGATTGCCAGTACTTTGGAGGATAGAACTAAAATGCCGAGGGATCTTGATCTGGAGAACTGGGTTATAGACGACAAAATGAAATTCAGTAAAGACAACTGTGAGGTGTTATACTTAAGGAAGAAAAACCAAATACACAAATGCAGAATGGGGGCTAACTGGCTGGGCAGCAGCACTGCTGAGAAGGAACTGGGAGTTGTGGTGGATCACAACCTCGACATGAGTCAGCAATGTGAGACTGTTGCAAAAAAAGCAAATGCAATGTTAGGTTGCATTAAGAGAGGCAGATCCTGCAAGTCACGGGAGGTGATAGTACCGCTCTACTCGGCGCTGGTTAGGCCTCAGCTGGAGAACTGTGTCCAGTTTTGGTCTCCATTGTAGAGAAGCTGGAAAGGATCCAGAGGCGAGTGACAAAGCTGATCAGAGGGATGGAACACAAGCCCTGTGAGCAAAGGCTGAAGGAGCTGGGTATGTTTAGTTTGGAAAAGAGGAGAGCAAAGGGGGATATGACTGTGGTCTTCAAATACTTCAAAGGCTACCAGAGAAAAGATGGAGAAAAGTTGTTCTCTTGTTATAGAGAGCAGGACAAAAGGCAACAGGTTCAAACTCCAGCAGAGCAGATTTAGATTAAATCAGAGGAAAAACTTCCCAACTGTAAGAGCAGTAGGACAATGGAACAGACACCTGTCCTGATTTTTCACACTTGCTCTCTGGGTGTGGAGAAAGTGAATCAGGAAGTGTTATTTACCCCCATCACATAACACAAGAACCAGGAGTCACCCAATGAAATTGATAAGCAGCAGGTTTAAAACAAACAAAAGGAAGTATTTCTTCACAGAACACACAGTCAATATGTGGCGCTCTCTGCCAGCAAGGCTGAAAGTATAACAGAGTTCAAAAAAGAATTAGTTAAGTTCCTGGAGGTTAGGTCCACCAGTGGCTATTGGCCAAGATGGTCAGAGATGCAGCCCCATGCTCTGGGTGTCCCTAAACCTCTGAGTGTCAGAAGCTGGGACTGGACGGCAGGGGATGGGTCACTTGGAATTGCCCTGTTCTGTTCATTCCCCCTGGGGCACCTGGTACTGGCCACGGTCAGAGACAGGACACTGGGCTAGATGGACCATTGCTCTGACCCAGTCTGGCTGTTCTTATGTTTGTATATAAAGTTTTGCTGGGGAAGGGGATGGGAATCTAAAGCAGAGGAAGGACAGTTCAGTAATGAAGACACTAGCTTGGTCCTGGGAGACCTGAGGTCAGTTGCCTGCTCTGCCGCAGATGGCCTGTGTGCCCTTGAGCAGATCATTTAGTCTCTCCGTGCCTCAGCTCCCCGCCTGGGAAACGGGGATAAAAGCCTGCCCTGTGTGGTGAAGAGGAACACATCAGAGAGTGGGAGGTGCTCGGATATGCTGCTTACGTGGCCCATGGAAGGAATACAGGTAGAAAGCGAGATGAGAAGCTCTGCTGTTTTTAAAAACAATTTCTGTCCCTCTGACATGGCCAGTTTTTGAAGCCAGCCATCATTTCCCTCACTTCACCTGCAGCAAGCAGCACAATAGAAGGAAGGGGAGTGTAATGGAGGGGGAGAACGCAGAGGGCTTCCCATATGATAATTCAGTGCCAGAGTCTGGTTGCTGCTTTGGCCATTTGACAGAGACAACCCACTGCTTCCTTGAGTAAGGCTGCAGGTAAACTCGAGCAATTCCTAACACCTGCTAATCCCATTCACCAGCGGTTCTCAATGTGCTTTGTACACACGCCATTAATCCCCATGGGAAGTAAATAAGTCTCACAATGGCTGTTTCTAAGGCCATGGAGAGAGATTTAAGGACATGCTCAGGGTCACACAGCAAATCAGTGGCGAAGCTGGAACAGATGCCAGTGTTGTGTTCTGACTGCCATACCACAAATGCACACACTTGTGATGGAAAGGCAGCCTGCATACTGCTCACAAGGCTGTTTCTCATCCAGCCAGCAATTTTAAAGTCTGGGGGAAAAGGCAACTGTCCTGATTTACCACAGCTTTGTGATTGCTCATTTGTGTGTGTGTTAGGCGCTGGACAGACATGGCAACTGGCAGTCTCTGACTGGAAGGACGA
Organism: Gopherus flavomarginatus; assembly: GCF_025201925.1. NCBI lineage: Eukaryota > Metazoa > Chordata > Testudines > Testudinidae > Gopherus > Gopherus flavomarginatus. The sequence goes on from NC_066622.1 coordinate 136,843,488, forward strand.
TAAGGTGTTCTTTGCAAGGTGAACGATGGTGTCCTTGGCCTATCACCTGGCAGAGGTTGTTGCTTTTCATCCCGGTGCCTCTGAAAGAGAAGGGAGAATTGAGAATTAGGGCCACTTAGGATTTCTGCATGGCAGCTGCACAGGATAAGGGCAGGAGAGGACCCAACCTTGTATATCTGTTTATAAAAGCAATCGCAACTCCCATTTCCTGCAGCAATGACACATCCTGAGCCAGGGAAGTTAGTCACATTGTAACACAGGTCTAGGTAACGAATCAACCAGGCTCCTGATCCAAACTCTTGTCCACCGTGAGCCCTGAGCTTAATTTACATGTGGGAACAAATCATACACTGCCATGAATCACCCTCCTTTCTCCTGAGGAAATCCAGGCATTGCACTGCACGGCTGAGAGTCACATGGCAGGAGCCTGGGCTAATGATCAGCCTTAGGCAGAAAATCCCAATTTTCACCACCAAATGAGGCCAGCGGAGAAATACAGCATGTGCTCAGGAAGCTGGGGGAAAGTACGGCTGCTTTATGTAACTTGGGGAAGTAACTACTGCTGTTACTAAGCATTAGGAGCTAGCAATTCAGCACTTCGCAAGAGGAAATGAAAACCAAGTCCATTACAGCAGATACAAATAGGGTGTGCTTTAAGGATGACCCCAGGTTCTAATCTGACCTCCCCTTGTCAGCTGGTTATAACTTTCTCCTACACACGTTCCCTTGGAACTCAGATTTTTCCCTGCCGGCTCCCAGCCAAGAGATCATTATTTTGATAGTTAGCTTCAGCCTTTCCAATAAACCAAAACCAAGCTCTTTCAGCCAGAAATGGTGCTTGGTTTGCTTTGTAGATCTCACTGAGATCTAAAGAAATAAGCCATGGTTGATGAAAATTGGTTCAGCAGCTTGAAAGTAATGAGCATTTCTATTGGGACCTTTTGCACATGTGCTTTATCATCTTTCTGCTGGTTACATTTTATGAAATGTTCCATTGCTGACAAGCTTGGATCAACTGGCCACTGCACAGGAATAAAAGGTCTAACTCACTTGGAGTGAGCTGTGGTTTGTTACAGCAGATAATGCTGAAATCCCTATAAAGTATGTTGCCATAAAGCCCTGGAAAAAGATTTCAAAAACATCTAGGGGTTTTAGGTGCCTTGATTTTTGTGGTAGCCAACCTGAGACACCAGGAAGGAGATCTGACGGTCATGAAGTGTTGAGCAGCCACCTGCTGACAACCAAGTCCCTTTGAAACTGGGTACCTAAAATCACAACCTTTGTGTGATGGGGGTAAACCACCTATGCCAGCACTGGAGAGGTTAAGAGGAGCTGGAGAGCCCAATAAGTGCATTTAGTTGCACCGGGATGAGGGGTCAGGAGCAATTTGTGATGAGACCCACCTGGTGAGGACTGCTGGCTGCTCCAAGGGTAGAAGAGGAGGAGGCAGCCCTGGGATTGTTTGCTGAGAGGAAGCTCTGGAAAAAGGTCAGGAAAGCTGGGCTGAAGGGGAAGGGACTGGGACCATCCCTGGGCAGCAGGCAGGACTGGGTCAGGGCTTTGAGAAGGGAACTGAGCCCTGAGATAAGGGTCAGGCTCAAGATAAAGAGTGGGGGAGGGGGAACAGGCTGGGAACAGTGCGTGCCGGTCCCCGAAGGGCGGCCTGCGGGGGAACGGAGTCAACTGAAGTTTTTAAAGATGTTCTAACCCTGAAAGGAGCCAAATGCTAGAGAGAGTCTCTAGAGGCTCAGGGAAAAGTCTGAAGAGGCGTTATCCTCCCAAAAGGGGCGGACACAAACCATGAGGTGTGGGGAGGGCGGAGGCATGAGAAGACCCGACCATGGCAGGGCTGCAGCAGCCATTGGCAGGGGAGGGCAGAGGAGAGGAAGCCTGCTACGCTCGGCCACACCGGAGTGCCGGCAGCGAGCAAACACCTCCACGCTCGGCAGGATGGCGGCTGGCTGTGAGCACGGCGCTGACGTGCGGACCCATTGCTCTGGGCTGTTTCATGGAGCAGTTGACCGAGACACCCACATGGGGCCTGGGAAAGCCTGCAGAGTGCCTGGCATTCTGGCAAGTGCGGCTGGGCCCTGCTGAGTATTCCCACCATTTGGTTTTTGGAGACATGAACATACTCGCTGCTCATTCACCCTGACGAGTGATGCCAGCAGGGGAGGGGAAGGGATTGGAATTGATTTCAACCCATGTGCTGCCCCAGTACGTTTCCCAACAGGCCCATTCAGCTATTTAAAAGTCAGTGTCGGAGACCAGGATGTGGGTGGTTGTGCCTTGTGGTTGGCACAGGAGGCACTGGCCACTGTCAGAAGACAGGACACTGGGCTAGATGGACCCTTGGTCTGACCTAATGTGGCCGTTCTTATGTCCTTGGGGTGAGAAACTTCACGCCATCTAGGATAACAACACGTGGGGTGCATCCCTTCCATACACAGTGCCGTTACCCAGCCTGACCTTTGCAGTACTGTGAGATGTTTAAGGACCTGGTTTAATGCCTTTCAGGAGATGTGGGCTCTCATCTGGCAGGGTTGCCACAAGTTACAATGAGTCTGGGGGTTTCCTTCGGCGGCTGATGCACGTCCCAAAGCTATCATTGAAATCTGGCATTCTCCAGTTTGATAGTCTGGACTGTGGGGGTGCCCGGCCAGTTAGTCTAGCAGCCGTGTGTCTGCCTAAGGTTGAGGGGCCTTGGCAGGGCGGACAATGAGATGTTTCTAGGGCTGGAATAAGAGGTGAGGCTGCAGATCAAGAGGAGATGCATTGGCAGAGAGGTGTGCATGGGGTCCCAGGGCTGGAACAGCAGGAGCTGCTGTGGGTGGGGTTGAGGAGCATCAGCAGAGGTTCACATGGGAGGGAGCCCTAAACCGGACTAGCAGTGGGTCTGTTCTTTGGGAATTAAATGGTATTGGTAGGGGGTTGGGTATCGCCCAGGGCCAGTGCAGCTAAGAAATGAGGTATATTGGCAGAGCTGTATGGGCAAAACTTGCTCAGAGTCTACCCACCTTCCACCCAGCTCTTTTATATGCCTGTGACCACGTGCAAGGCAACAGCCGCTGATCCGGCACACTGATCACTGCAACCTCTGTTCATTGCCCTACACATGGTGCTTCATTTGTGCCGTGGCTGGGAGGTTCGCAGCCCCGGGCGCCCCTGGGCCAGGCGGTTTGCAGCCCTGGGCACCTCTGGACTTGCCACGTCATTTATAAAAGTAAAAAAATTTTCTTGAGCCAGGGCACCTCTTTCCTTACAGATGAAGTTCTGCCCGCACACACCTGAATATGGGAATTGTGCCCAGCTGATCAACTGAGGCTAGGCTGGGGAGAGCTAGCTAATGACCTCATTAACTCCGAGGGTACAAAGGTGCAGGAAGGGGGCGAGAAAATGCAGGAACCAAAGTCTGGTAGAGCTGAGCCAGAGGAGGTCTCCCCTGGCTGGGCTCAAGACCCTGTCAAAGCAGCTGCAGATGCTGTAACGGGGGCGGGAGCCACCGTTGTAAACCAGTCCCTGGGTGTTTTACCTGAAGAAGGTCTCCAAATAGTTTGGTGGTTTGGAAAGAGGCAGAAGCGGACCCCCACCCCCGCACCAGTGCCCCTCAGTTTCTCAAACGCCAAGATCTCTGCTGCCGCCTTTGACCTGTGCCCCAGGGGCTGGGTCCTTTGGAGCTGTTTGTGCTTGGGCAGCCAGCGAGAGCCCTTGCAGTCCGTCCAATCTCAGGAGCTTTTCTAAAGTCTCGTGGGCTCAGAGGCCTGAGCACCTGAGTTCTGCTAGCCGGAGGTGCTTCCAGGGCAGGAGTAGATCAGTGTGGAGGAGGTCTCTTGCCTTGGTGTAGTGGGCAGGAATTAAACACAAGTGAGGGCATGTGCGCCAAGTGGCTCGCGTTGCCAGAAGGAGGGGAAGCTGGCTTGGGTCTGCTCTTGGCTGGAGGATGATGGTGGGGAGCAGGAAGGAAAATTCAGGTCATAGAGGCCAAGACCAGAAGGGACCATTGTGATCATCTCGTGTGGCACAGGCCAGAGAAGGGTCCCAAAGCAATTCCTAGAGTTGATCTCTTACAAAAACAGCCCATCTCGATTTTAAAATGGTCAGCGATGGAGAATCCAGCATGGCCCTCCCCTGAAGCCCCGCCCTCCTTCCCCAAGGCCCCGCCCTTGCGCTGCCCTCCTCCCCTCTCCCAAGGCCCCACCCTCCTCCCACAAGGCCCCGCCCTCTTCCCCCAAAGCCCCCCCTTGCTCTGCCCTCCTCCCCTCCCCCAAGGTCCCGCCCTCACTCTGCCTTTTCTCTTCCCCTCCCCAGCCCCCCACCTGCTCATTGCTCTCTGCTCTCCCCCCAAGCCCCTCCCCCAGCCGCCCAATCATCTAACTGGGGGCACCACCAAACAGCGGTGGCTGGTGGGTGCTGAGCACCCTCCTATTTTTTTTCTGTGGGTGCTCCCAGGAGCCCCCATGGAGCTGATACCTATGCCATGGGCTGTTTGTGGGTTCGGGGCCAAGCCCAGGGCTGGTGGAGGGACGTAGGCTCGTTTATACCAACTGAGGCTCTGCCTCGTGACGTTTCCCTCCTCGGCAGTGCGGAGAGACGCTGCCGCCTGCCTAGACAAAGCCACGCCGTCTGCCGGAGCGCGCGGGCTGCTGACATGGCAACGACCTTTGGAGAGACGTTCGCTCAGGGAGAGCTCGGCCGTGGAGCGTGGGAGCCTGGTGCTCGGCACACAAGGGTTCGGGGCAGGGCTGAGTCAGCGCGGGGAACCGAGAGCGAAGGCTTGTCTCACCTGGGCGTGAAGAGCCCTCGTAAACGCAGGCGGACTGATGACGTAGCATGAGCCTGGCCCTTCCTCCTGCATCGGGCAGCCAAACAATGGAGTTACTCACTCTGCCTCGATACCAGAGAACCTGCCTTTTGTGCTCATGTACCGGGCTGTCATCCCACTACTCCGGGGCTAAAAGCACCTGCTTTGGCATTACCGGGGCAATCGCAGAGGTGGAAAGGTTTGTTTGACATTGTTCATTTGCACATGTCATTGTCCACAATGTGCTTCCACCTGCCTGCTGATGTCCGACCTGTGGGAGGCTGGACTGCAATGGGGTGGGGGTGGGCATGTGCAATTTGCATGTGAGCTTTGCAAAAACCTTTCTCCACTTTTAGCTTTCAGACCTTCGCCCCTGTAGTCACCGGACTGCAGCTGTGTTGAGGAGCGGGTGTTATTCGTTTATCTCTGGTCCTATCCTGCATTGCTTTGCACACCCAAAAATCTACTTAAGTCAATGGGAGTTTGGGGGGTGCAAGGAATGAGGACCTCATGCTTGGTAGCCACCCCGTAAAAACTCCAGGGCTGGAACTACAGAGGCCCAGAGCGTTGGATCTACCAGCCCCCATGCTCAGAGGACAATGCTAGCTCTGCAGGCCAAGGTGACTCATTTCCAAGGGGCTGTTGGCTCTCATGTGTATTAGGGGTAGGAATTCAAGGGCTGCTCAGACCTGTGCCTGCTAACTCACTGTCCCAGGTGGAGCCTGCTCCCTTCTGCAGTAGAAACCCTGCAGGGTGGCTGCAGCTAGACACATGTCTTGGGCTGCCCCCCTCAGTCGCCAGTTCAAACAGAGACACTGAATTTGATGACCTGGTTCAGCTCAGTAGCCTCTGTAGCAGCTGGAAATCCGGCCCCAGGGCAAAGATGCTTCCAACAGCATCCAAAAGAAGCAGTGACACTGGCACCATGGAGGAAATCCTGGTGTGCACTCGTCAGCGGCCCTGTCACTCAGGAAACACATTCGTCTCCTGCAAAGCCAAGGGGAAAAGTCAGATTTCCCCAGGATCAAAGTCAGTGGGAGCAGGGAGCAAGGTGCCCCCCCAAGACTGATGGTGTGAGACTTCCCTTCCTCTGTAATTAGCCAGGGATGGGCAACCCCTGTGTGCTTTGGCATGCGGGGCTCTCTTTTAGCAAAGCAGAGTGGAGTGGGGTTTAATAGTGCAAAACCCAGCATTGGTTCTGATGGAGCTGAGCTGCTGGGGAGCCCCTGGGGAGGAAAAAGGGACCCTGGTGTCAGTGCAAATTTCAGGGGCTCTGAAGAGGAGCCAACCTGCTGCCCCAGAAAAGGTAACAAAATTTTGGGGGAGATTTATATAAAGCCGGGTCTGGGGAGTGGGAGGCCAGCAGCTTCTGTGGGGCTTTCTGCTAGGACAAAGACATCTGCTAAGCAGGTCAGATCTCTGCCTCCAGAAAAGGACAGGACAGCCCTGGCCAATGAACTGATGCAAGGACAGGGTGGAATCACCAAGAAAACTGATGGAAAAGTAACAAGATGTCCGAGAAGGAAGTTAATAAAACAGGAAAGTGGCTAAATCTTATTTTCTTTCTCTCTCACACTCATACTCCTGATACACACCCCCACTCCTGTAGGGCAGTACTGGAGCCTGGGTTTTCGCTCATCGTTGTCTCTGCCTCTCCCCGGCAGGCTCTCAGCATCAGGCTGCCCTATCTCTGTGGCTGCTCTCGGAGGTGAATGAGACGTAGCATCTGTCTGGATGCCTTCGATAAATCCAAGCCACTCATTATGGTGGGGAATCCCCCAGTGCCCACCTGAGCAGAGCAGGAATCTGTCACTTCCTGGTTAACTGTCAGTTCCCAGCACCAGCTGACAGGTTCGGCTCAGCGAATGTACGTGTCTGTTTGCCTTCAGAGCGGTCCCTTGAAGGAGGTTATTAATTCACTGAATGGAGATAGTGCTGAGGGCTAATCACTCCCCTTTAATTATATCATTGTGGAGGGGACTGAGGGCATGGGACTGTCGTCAGTAAGTCAATGATGGGCATTTCAAGAGGACCGTCTACCCTGGCATCTCACAGCTACTTGACAAAGGATTGAATTAACCTTCCTGATCTCCCTGGGCAGCGGGGGCAGAGATCCTTGGCCTACCTCAATTGTATTACCCCATCAGCCATGTTTCACCATGGGGGGAAACTGAGGCACGGACTAGGGACATGACTTATCCAAGCTCACACAGCAGGTCAGGGGTAGAGATGGGAGTAGAACCCCAGTTTCCTAGTCCCATGTCCTACCTGTGACCCTGCAGGGGGCAGGTGTCTGGGAGGAGTGCCCTGTGCAGGGTTTTAGCCCCAGCTCCCCGTGCTGGTGACATAAATGCAAATAAGAATGTTCTGAGCACTTCTGATGGCTTGGACAAGCCGTTGTGTAATTATGCACCTGTCCTTGTACCATTGAGGGTGTTGGGGTTCCTTCCCCACTCTAAACTCTGGGGTACAGATGTGGGGACCCACGTGAAAGACCCTCTAAGCTTATTTTTGCCAGCTTAAGTTAAAAACTTTTCCAAGGCACAAATTCCACCTTGTCCTTGAAAAGTATGCTGCCGCCACTGAGTGATTTAGACAAAGAATCAGGGAAAGGACCAATTGGAGTCCTACCCCCAAATTATTCCCCCAAGTCCTGCACCCCCTTGAGAATAATATTCTCACCAATTGGTACAGGTGAACACAGACCCAAACCCTTGGTTTTAAGAACAATGAAAAATCAATCAGATTCTTAAAAGAAGAAATTATTTAAAGAATAAAGAATCACATCTGTAAAATCAGGATGAAAGATAACTTTACAGGGTAACAAACGATTCAAAATACAGAGGATTTCCCCTCTAGGCAAAACTTTAAAGTTACAAAAACAAAACAAAACAGGAATAAATCATCTTTTTAGCACAGGGAAAATTTACAAGCTAAAACAAAAGATACTCTAATGCATTTCCTTGCTATTACTTACGATTTCTGTAATATTAGATGTATCATTTCAGCAGGAGCTGGATTACTTGCTTGGTCTCTCCCTTTGTCTCCAAAGAGAACACCCGCACAGCACAAAACAAAGCTTCCCCCCTAGATTTGAAAGTATCTTCTTTCCCCATTGGTCCTTCTGGTCAGGTGCCAACCAGGTTATCAGAGCTTCTTAACCCTTTACAGGTAAGGAGGGATTTTATGCTACCCTTAGCTGTATGTTTATGACAGAGGGTACAAGCCCCAGGCAGCATGGCTTAGGGGTGAGGCTGGGTGGATCGGGGTGTGGGTATCTGTAAAAACACATCTACCTCCCTATGGCTTGAGAGCTGGGAACTTTCCCCCTCTAAACCACTGGGTCAAATCCAGCCCAGCTCAGCAGCAGCTGTGCCACAGTTGAACAGCACCAGCTGAAGGCATCTCAGGAACCTATGGGACCTGAGTAGGTGGGTCCCAGTTCAGACAGCAGTGGGACGGCACAACACCAGTCAGCATGTGTTACGTGTCCCTCTCTGTGCCTGATCCACCAAGGAGAGGGGTCTGGTACAGCTAGAGAGCCTGGCTCTTCGGCTTGAGTGGCAGAGACCTGGGCATAGGTGTCTGGAGGACTCCAGTTTGGTCCTAGGTGTTGACCAAGATAGTGGTTGACATGGAGCCACCTTGCAGAGGGCTCTAGGTCGCAGCCTCGGTAGAGAGAGGCCAAGGAAACTGAGCTCACCCATCCAAGCTCAAGCGCGCCATTGGGCTGTGAGGTGGGTTGGTACATGGGAAACTTGCACCGGCTCTACCTGAACACTGGGGAGATAGGACCTCCAGAGACTGGCACTCTTTACGGTCCCTCGACCGTGCATGTATTGAGTCAGGGGCTGCTTCCACGGACTCCCTGGCGGAGCAGTGGGCATTGTCTGGGGCTCTCTAGGTGGTGTTCCCCCCTCGACACCTTGTTTGGGCTCTGTGTTGTACAACCTCCTCCCTGTTTTCCATCCGTTGTCCCCCATAACTTTCCTCATCAGAGAAGGGTGAGGCCTTTTGCTGTTCTGGTAGCGTCGGGATTTAAATAGGCCCCAATCTATTCTCAGTCCCCTCGTGACTTCCCAACTGGGACTGAATGTGCCGGGCATCATTCCCCATCCACCCCACACATACCCCAGCGTAGCATCATTGCACAGCAGCGTCCGTGACCTCTCAGGCTGACGTGGGTTTGCTGGCAGCTGACTCTGATTTCAGTGGGTCTGTGGGTGGGTTGGGAGCTCAGATGGGCCAAGGGAGGCTACAAGTCTCATTCTGATTTGTTTCTTGGGGACAACTGACTTCTTGGGACCTCAGCTGTATTTCCCAGAGATGGTTTGGTTTCTCTCTTAGTAGCCACATAGCGTGGCCCTAAATCCATTGATACATAGTGCACAAAGGCCTTCACACACTTGCCTAGCTTTAGGGTTAGGAATAACTTTCCCCATCCACCCCCCACAAACAAGTTTAGAGTCCTTTATATTTCCCTCAGTAGGATTTAATGTCCCGTTTTTAAAGGATTCTTTTTGTCTCTGAATCTTTTACTCTGTTTAGCCATGGTGGCATTTTTTTGGTCCTCTTGCTGTTTTTATTTGGGGTATACATTTAGTTTGAGCCTCTGTTATGGTGTTTTAAAAATGTTTCCATGCAGTTTGCAGGCATTTCACTCTGGTGACGGCTCCTTTTTTTTTCTTCCATTTCACTAGCCTCCTCACTCTTGTGCAGTTCCCCATTTTGAAGTTAAATGCTGCTGTGGTGGGTTTCTTTGATATCTTCTCTCATTTTCATTTAAAGTGGATGCAGGACTATGAAGGTTGCTGGCTTGATGGCACTGAATTCCCTATCTAACCCCGCAGCATGTGTGGCCTCCCCTACCCCATTGCCCCCATATTTCCCACGCCTGACTTAGAGGGGCCAGCCGTCTGTCCAGGCAAGTTCATTCTCCATGACCCAGTTTCTGCTGAGACAATGACAAAGGGACCAGTTAAAGCCACTTGCAATGATGGATTTTGTGATGTCTCCGGGAAACGGGTGGTTTCCCAGCGGCCCATTTCACCCAGACTGCTGCACAGCCGTTAGGTGGGGTTGATCCTTGGGACAGGTGCAATCATTCATCTTCAAACTCGTAGAATTGTCATGTGCTGGGCCTTCTATGCAAGTCTAGGCCGTTGGCGTTGGGGGCGGGAACACATCATTTTCTGCAGCTTCCCTGGCTGTCTCCCCCCTCTAGGTAGCGATCAGGCCCATACCTGCGGGGTGTGTGTGTGTGTGTGTGAAATCTGAGGAGCTGTCCAGCCCCGACAGTCACTGCTCAGCTTAATTTTCTCCAGATGCGGCGATTCCAACAGCAGCTCTCCCATCCGCTCTCCAGAGACGCTGCTCCCACTCCAGCCGTGGGCACTGGAACGCAGAGGTCCATGGCTGCCTTTTGCATAACTACGCACGTGACTCTCTAATTACACGGCCAGCTTAGTTTCAATGGAATGAGGCGGGTTATTCGATCCCGCTAAGCCTCTTATTGTTTGTGTTTACACTGCTGCCACCTGCAATTAAAACTTCCTCCTATCTAAATAAATGGACCAGCTCCCACCTCTGGCAATGAGGCAGCAGGGCTGAGCTCTGTGCTGCTGGAGAGGGCCTGGCACAGAAAGCTAGTGGGGCGGGGCATTGCTCTATACAGGAAACAATTAGCTGACCTACTTCTCTGGCTCCCGCCACTGAAGCCCCCGAGCAAAGCTCAATCAGTAATGCATTTCCCCCTGACACCTCTGTGAGCCAGGGATGAGCTGTTGCGCCCATTGTTCAGATGGGGAACTGAGGCAGAGAGGGTAAAACACAGAGCCTCAGTGGTATTTAGGCTCCTAAATTCCTCTGGAATCAATGGGAGTTAGGAGCCTATGCTGGGCTCTAGGTCACCCAGGAAGGCTGAGGCAGAGCAGAGCAATAAAGCCAGGTGTCAGGACCATGGTCTCAAACCCAGGGCTGCTAGGTCCTCGGGAAGCAGCCTAGGCCACTGTGCCTCACTGACTTATCCCATCACCAGGGGATTCACAGACATGGGTAGGCCAGCTTCCAGGGTCTGCCACCTGCTTCCTGATTGGCCACATGAGCTTGACCCTGATTGGCTGGTGACCATATAACTATATATATATGTAAATATCCCGCTTTCTATCTAGTCTTGTCTGAGCAACAAGTTGCTGCTTGCTAGTCTCTACCTGAACCCTGGGCACTGCAGGAAGTACCGCCCAGCAGGGCCTGCTGGGCGGTACTTCCTGCAGTGCCCAGCTTCACAGGCTCCCCCAGTGGAAACCCAGCCTGAACTTCCTGCTGGCAATACAGAAGTGCTGGCAGCCTAGGACCTCACACTGCGTCTGTCTGCTTTGGGATTCCTTTCTCTCTCTCACAGCCGGCTGCAGCCAAATCGTCCTGGAAAGCAGCTGGGAAGGTTGTGATGCCTCCTGAGGGTACCCAGGGTTGCGAGGCACCTCACTATCCCCTGGCCTTCATGTGAGGAAGCTTTGACAGTGGCCGCTATGCATCAGCTCCACTAGCCACTGACAATGCAAGCCCTCCCCTTCAGGCCCCAATGACACTCTAAGGTTAGTGATTTACACACCCCAACCTCCTTGCCCTCTGAGAATCTCCATGGAGTGTTTAGCCCTGGGACGCTGGCAGTATTCACCAATCCGTTGGTTCCAAAGAACCAGTGCACCCCAGCTTACCAATTCCCCCACAGATCACCAGTCTGCTGAACACACAGCACGGAGATATGCTGATAGTGAAATCACATACAAAGCATGGAGGTCCAAGTGAGAAGCCAGGTAGAAGGATTGGAAGCACACAGTTACATATAGAATCAAATCATAACACGCGTCCTAGAGCCTAGAGTTAATTAACAGGATACTCATCTGTCTAACCAAGTATTGCTCACCCAAAATCCTTGCAGTGCTTTACACCTGGGCTGGCTGGGACCCTTCTTTCATGAGACGTGTTCTATCAGTTTGCCTCTACTTGAAGGATTCAGTGTGCCCCATTGCACTCCAAGATATTCCAGAATAAGCTGATGTCTTTATTTATAAATAGGACACCCCCTGCTTTTCGTTTCTTCCTATAGATTTATTCTTTTGTAGATTTTGCAGTTGCTTAATTCACATCTGGGTCCATATGCAAATAGGCCTACAATACACAAGTATATACAATATACAAGGAGATAAGTCTTAGTTATTTCCTGCCTGAAAGGAACACCTCTGAGGAATGTCACTGCCTGGTGACCTGCCTTAACTCCAAGATCTTAAGAACATAATTTTTAGCGTATAGACTTAATTCCTTAATGATTGTCAATACATACATTCCTCAGTGATTATGCTCATGGTGGAGACCTCAGTTGCCACACGTGAGTGAACTATTATGCAGCTATTTGATCCAGGGGTCCTTATTAAACCATATGCATGCTCTGTGCCCACTGCCAATTGGCACCAATGCGTCCCTAGGTCCCAGAGATGTTATACAAAATTATTATCCTGGCATCTGCTTTCCATCCACAGTAACTGCCAGGGGATAGATCAGCGGTCTTTCTCGATGATTGAATGTAAATTCACGATGAGGATCCATTTATTCTCAGAAGCTGCATAGCCAGGAGAGAAGGGCCCCTTTTTCGTACGTATCACAACCAAACAGAAATAACTGGCGAGCCAACCAATATGGCCAGGTTGAACGTCTCCATTCTGATTGGCTGAGACAGATTTGTTTGCATGGGCAAGCATAAAGAAATGTCCTGGTTTTAATGAAAAATTCATCCCCCTGCAGATTCCTTGCAATTAGAACCAATGTGTGTGTGCGAGCTCGTAACCCGCGCCTGCTGGGTGTGGTGCGCTGTCCCCCACTAGTGGCACCGAGACCACTTAGAAATTAATGAGTCGGTACAGACTTAGCTAAGAGTCACGTGGCTTTTAGCTCATGCAGTAAAGGCTCATGCACTAAGCTTCAGAGACCCCAGGTTCAATCCTGCCAGCCGACGCCCAGGGTCTGTCTGTGTTACACACGCATGTGCTAATGCCAACGAAAGGACCTCTTCTGCATTACAGCTTAACTAACAGACAGCTCCCTGCACTTGGCCACGGTAACTCTGGAAAGGGAAAGGAGCCTCAAATGTGTGCGCCTTTGGCCACCTGGTTCCTGTTGAGAATCATACCAGACCGAGGTAGCTTTGCCTGCTGGGTTTTACTTTTAATGAGCATCTTTGTTTCTTTTTTTAAACCAACCTTGGCATCGTGTGGTCCCCCCGTGCTCAGGGCAAGACCTGTCCCTGCTTTTGAAACAATGCCGAAGCGCATCCGTGCGCAGGAGAACATACGGCAAGGGCTGGAGCCATCAGTGAGTGTTCTTATTTACAGAAGAGCTGATACCATTTTAATCCCATTAATATTTCTCCGGCTGGCATCGCTAATTGCCTGGATAGAGCTTAGCTGCCTCTGCAGTTCGGAGCTGCAACAGTCTCACTGCGCCACCAAAGTGTGATAATTACACACTTCATCTGGCACGCCAGCCGGAGAGAAAACGCATATATTGTTGATTGAAATGTTTCAGTGGAGCTGGGTTTAACCTAGATTTCTGGGTGCCTGAAAGGCAAACCGGTCTCGTTCCGTGTGTAAATGGAAGGGGAGTGCTTCGTACTTCACACGTTGAATGACAGTTTGCACTTGCTGGATGTTGCAGTTTTCAGCAGAGGATCTCAGAGCCCCCCCCACAGACAATCAAAGGCCTGATCCTGCACGGTGCTGAGCACCCTCACTGCCCATCGCCTCCATTTGATGTTGGGCGTGTACGAGGGCTGCCCTTTTGGCTGACACACCTGGGCTTGTACCAAGCACCTCCAGCGCTATAAGCAGCAGCAGCTACAGCTTGAACTAAAGCTCTGTAATGAGGGCCTTACAGCAGGCTCCTCCCCCTGTAGATTGGGCCCAGAGAGGGCGTCCCATAAAACACACTCCCCGGTGGTCACAAGTGCTCACTGTCCTACAGGGACAGGGGCAAGCCCCCCGACAGCCCAGTGGGGCAGCTGGGGCAAGGGTTACTTGGGGATTTTCTGTCTAGTGTGTACTGCATGGACCCCAACCTCTGTTCTGTTCTAATCTATGAGGGGTCTTATACCATGCCTGCCACTGTTGTATCTGTGGTCTGGGGCCCTGGGGGCTTTTCTACACAGGAAATTTATACCGGTGGAAGCTACAGGAGGAATATAAGTCAGTACCTTCCTATGGGGATCACTCCCTGCGTGAACACTCTTATTCTGGTATAAGAATGGCCTTGTTTTAGGCCTGGTCTACACTGGGGAGGTGTTGATGAAAGACACGCAACTTCAGCTACGGGAATACCATAGCTGAAGTTGATGTATCTTATTCCGATTTATCTCCCGTCCTCACGGTGTGGGATCGACGGCCACGGCTCCCCCATTGACTCCGCTACTGCCGTTCACTCCAGTGGAGTTCCAGAGTCGATGGGGTGCGTGTTCGGGGATCGATATATTGTGTCTCTTCGATATATCGATAAATTGACCGCTACCCACCAATATGGCAGGTAGTCTGGACGTACCCTTAGTGTTGCTTACATCACTGTGGAAGGGATTTAAGCTAAACTGAAAAAAACGGCCTAAGAGTGTCCACACAGGGTATAATTATACTGGTATAACTTTCCCATGTAGACACACCCTTAGTATCTGGCACAGGGTATCCTGGCCCACCACTATTTACTGCTCTCCATTCTGAAAACTGACCCTTTATTCCTACCCTATCTTTTTCCTATCTTTTAAACAGTTACTGATCCATGAGAGGACCTTCCCTCTTATCCCATGACAGATTGCTTTGCTTAAGAGCCTTTGGTGAAGAACCTTGTCAAAGGCTTTCTGAAAATCTATATACACTGGATCCCCCTTATCTGCATGCCTCTTGACCCCCCTCAAGGATCCCACTAAGTTCTTGGCCTCGTCAGTGGCAAAGAGTATGTTAGATTCTTCCTTGAAAATGACGTGGTCATCCCAAAAAAAAACCGGTACGTTGTAAACTAGTGCAATGTATTTCTCTAGCTCACTGACTTCATCTTAGGCCAGATCTAGCGTGGAGACTTCTGCTAGCATAGCTGTGCCAGTCAGGAGTGGAGGGGTATGATCACTGACTGATACAGCCTGATTGGCAGAAGCCACTAGTGGAGACAGAGTTATACCGGCAAAATTGCACTGTTGTTGTTTTGTCCCATGATAACCAGATTAGGACATGAGGTTCAAGAGTGAATTTGGCAGCTCATCCAGGGTCCTTTGTAGAGGTTTGCTCCAAGGTATCCAATCTGAAAAGCTTCACTTTCCTTAGAATATTACCTTCAAAAGCGTGGGCAGGTTTCAAAGCCAGCTCCTAACACATCACGCAGAGATGCTCTTGGTCCCATCTCTGTTGGTTTTCAGTCCTGCAATGAGCCCTGATTTTCTGAGATGCTTTGATATCAGTCGGAGGAGCTTCCATCTTGTGACCATTTATTTCAGCCAATATTTCCCTTTTAAGGGTGTCAATATCCTCAGCCTTTGTCATTTCAGCTGCGTTTCCAATCTTCCTGTTTTGGCCATCAGTTACTTCATAGACTCACAGACTTTAAGGCCAGAAGGGCCCTATACATTCCCATATACATCAAATTGTGATGGAATGCACTGAAAAGTCAACGTATTGTCTTGCTTTCCAAGTCCTCTTATGAATTGCCTTGTTGTTGGGATTCTGGTTTCTCCAGAAGGAACCAAGAACTGCCACTTGCAAGTTAACAAACATCATGACATCCACCTCTATTCCTGCTCTGTGTATTTCTTGCAGTGTGGTGAAGAAAGCTTTCAGTGTGGCCATTTAGTTCAAGATGCTATGGCCTGAACTCGGTCTCCTTCCAATAGGCCACTGCATGAAGACACCACAACCGCCTTTCTTGAAGGATCTATCTGATGGGCCATCAGTGTGCACACGAATCTGTTTGCCTTGTGACTCAGGCTGTTGGATGGGCTTTTCCACAGTATTCCGCACTGTGGCCAAGTCTGTGTGTCCCTTGGAGCAAGGCTCCAAAGGAGGACGACATTTACTAAAGCAAATAGGTTAAAGTGAAGGAATTACTGGGCATACAAACTTCTTCACACAATCTACCTCCCTAGTATCAGGGGCATCCTGTAGACATATGCAGTATATGCAGCTGCAAGAATTCGGGGCACCACTGCGACCATAGGCAATGACTTCTCATCTTGCCGCGGGGGTGCTCAACACCCCTACTCCACTCCAGGCCCCACCCCCACTCCACCTCTTCTCCCAAGCCCCCGCCCCACCTCTTTCCGCCCCTGCTCACTCCTCTCCCTCCCCTCATCCCTCCCTGTCACCCTTATAGCCGCTCACCCTTACAGCCACTACAAAGTTGCAGGCCATCGCCCTCCCACTTTTAAAAATGATGGGGCCATGGCCCCCTGGCCCCCCTGTTCTGGCACCCCTGATTGGACAAGATGGATGGTGAGACTGATCCAGTCTGGCAGTTCCTCTCTCCCATTGTCCTTGACACTGGAGATGTTCTTCGGTTACTTTTATTTCTCTGGGCTTGGACAATGACAATCATTTTTGTTGCTAAGTCCTGTCAGGTTCTTGGCCCTGCAGTCTCAGTGTTTCAGCCCCTATGGGGGTGTCATAAACAGATAGCTAAGGGTTAATATCTCTTTCACTTATAAAAAGGTTAACAAACAGTGACCTGAAACACCTGACCAGAGGACCAATCAGGAGACAAGATACTTTCAAAACTGGGTGGAGGGAAGTTTGGGTGTAAGTTCTTTTGTTCTTTGTCTTGGTTCGGTGACCCTCTCGGCTCTGAGAGTGATCTCTCTATCTTCAGGCTTTCTAATCTTCTGTTTCCAAGTTGTAAGTACAAGGATAGTAAGACAATAGGTTTATATTGTTTTTTTGTATTTACATGTGTGTAGTTGCTGGAATGTGTTAAATTGTATTCTGTTTGGATAAGGCTGTTTATTCATTTTTTCCTTTAAGCAATTGACCCTGTATATTGTCACCTTGATACAGAGACCATTTTTATGTCTTTTTCTTTCTTTTTATATAAAGTTTTGCTTTTGAAGGCCTGTTTGTTTTTTTCCCCTTGTTGAGGCTCGAGGGAATTGAGTCTGTACTTAACAGGAACAGAGAAGGGGGGGAAGGGTGGAATCCCTTTGTTTAGATTCACAGAGCTTGAATCTGTATATCTCTCCAGGAACCCAGGGAGGGAACACCTGGAGGGGAGGAGGGGGAAGGGAAATGGTTTATTCCCCTTGTTGTGAGACTCAAGGAATCTGAGTCTTGGGGTCCCCCAGGGAAGGTTTTGGGGAGACCACAGTGAGCCAGACACTGGAATTCTCTGGCTGGTGGCAGCGATATCAGATCCAAGCTGGTAATTAAGTCTGGAGGTTTCATGCTAGCTTCTCATGTTCTGAACTCTAAGGTTCAGATCTGAGTAGGAGAGTTATGACAGGGGGAGAGTTTGTTGTTATATAAATGACTGTTTTCACTGGAATGTTTTAAAAAAACATGTTGCTTTTGGCTTTTATAAAAATGTTTCTTTTCCGAAATGGTGGGCGCTGAATTTAAGGGGATGGTGTCTCTTTAAATTCTCTTCCTTGGACCAGTCTAAGTGGTTGTTAGTAAAAGAGGCTTTTCAACTCTGTAATCTCTCACCTGACAACGTCTCTTTAATTAAGACAATCAGTTTTTGGCTTGTGAATGTGCAGCGTTTAATGCACAAGGCTGTGATCTCTCTTCTCTGATGTGATAATTATTTCATTGCAGGGTATGTCGTTAATGAAGCTAAATCCACGAAGAGTCCAGTCTTTAAGCCAGAGGGGTAGCTGGCATGAGGAGTGTGGTACGAAGTAATACCAATTACTAAGTAAGGGCTGATCCTGTAATTGACTGCACCTGCTCGGGGCCTGCGATTCCAGACCACACGCAGCCCATGTGGTCACAGCAGTGATCAGGTTATGCGGTGTGTGGTCCCCCTCTAACTGACTAAGATCATTTCCGTGGTAGCTGTAACATGCACTTTACCCTGATCGGTTTTAGAGAGCAAATTGATTTTTGCAGTGGAGGAAGTTTACGCAGATGGGCAGGAGATGAACAGCTGTGATTTCCTGCCCAGACCTCCTCCGGGCCTCATTCACTAGCGCTGTCTGCAGCAAACAGGTGTGTTCCTTCACAGCCACGGCCAGGTGACGTCTGGGTTCCCCTGTTGCCCAGCCACACGATAGTGTTTCTTAGGGCGAGAGTCAGCTGCAGGTGAGAGCGGGGGCTGGGCGTGTGTGTGCCCTCATGATACAGGCTGTTTCAGAGTCTGGGGAAAGGGTCTCTCTTGACGCTGCAAGAGAGGGGCCAGTCCTGCCAGGTGGGCTGGATATGGTGATGTCAGCCCCTGTCCACAGAGAACTGGGCAGAGACCCACCAAACTCATCACACACAAGGCCAGCCATTCCACTGCCAGCTGAGCAGCGTCTGGCTCATTTCCATTTCCACCCTCCCACCCCCGTTCCTCTGGGGTCTTTCTGAAGCACACGACACTGCAGCAAACCAAGAATGCTGCTTAATGGCTGCTTGGATGGGAACAGCGATGCGTAAAATGGCCTTCCCACGCAGGCCTTCTCCAGGAACAGCGAGGTGGCAAAGCAATCCGGTGAAAACAAACTTCCCAGGGATGAGAGCTAATTAGAGCAGCAGATGGCACAGAGAGAGAGAGAAAGCAACCCCAGCAGGGGGGCGAGAAGGCAGCATCCAAGGGGGTTGTCACAAAAGAACCAGGCCTGAAAAGGGTGACATTTTAAATTGATTTTTTTTCAGGTAACATTATTAGAACATGAGAGGCAATGTGACCTAGTGGGTAGAGCACTGGCTTGGCGTGCAGGAGACCAGACTGTGTTCCTGGCTCTGACACTTGGCTGCTGCATTATTGTGGACACGTCACGTCATCTTTTGCCTCAGTTTTCCCCTCTGTAAAATGGAGCTAGTGATCTGGGCCCACCTTTGTAAAGCGCTTTGAAATCGACTGATGAGAAGCCCAACAGAGCGGTTGCTACAGAACTTGCTCGTGGTGCTATTACACCCCCCAGCACATGCCATGCAGGAGGGGTGGGACTGCAAAGCTCAAGGAGCATCCATAAATGATCACACATGGCTGCTAATCTCACCTCCTGCCCCATTTCTACAAAGCTCAGGGTCAGCAACTCCTTCTTCATGAGCTTCCTTCCCAAAGTGACTTCCCTCCGGGGCACTGTCACAGCCACAGGTCCAGCAGGAATCCCGGGGCAATCTTTTATCCTCCATTCTGATGCACTCTTAGAGATTGGGGCAACCCTAAAATCTTTGGGCATTTATACTCCAGGCCCTAAGAGAAAGTTCTGCTCCTCGATCTCAGAAGCACTCTCAGAATCATCAGCAGTTCTAATGGAGGACAGGTGAGGTCCCAGAGGCCTGGAGAAGGGCAAACGTAGTAGTGATCTTTTATAAAGGGGAAAAAGAGGACCCAGGGAATTATAAATCATTCAACCTAACTTTGATACCTGGAAAAGTACTGGAACCAATTATTAAACAATCAATTTGTAAGACCTAGAGGACAATAGGTTTATAAAAAATAGGTAACGTGGGTTTGTCAAGAACACATCCTGTGAAACCAGCCTAGTTTCCTCCTTCAACAGCGTTCCGGGTCTAGTGGATACGAGGGAAGCATAAGACGTGGCATTTCTTGATTTTTAATAAGGATTTTGGCACAGTCCCATGTGACATTCTCATAAGCTTGGTTTTGACGCCCGTTTTGTAGTGTCTCATTTTTGATGGGTTAATGTTTATGTAATCCTGCCTGGCAACTGAGCAAAGGCGGGAAACTCAGACAAAAAGAACGGGAAAGGGTCACATGGTCCTAAGTAATCTGCCTGGTAAGAGGACAGGATACGAGGGACTGACATAATGTGACAGGTTGCTGTCCGCCCGGGAGGCAGCCTGTGTTCCTGTGTTTGGGTTGCACTGTTCTTCAGGAGAACATCAACCACCTGCCTTCAATCCGCCCGGTGATTATGACCTGCTCCAGACATCTGTGGGTCCTGATCCCTTGGTGGCGTGGTCCTGGAGGTTCCCCAGACTCTTGTCTTCTAACTGTAATGTTAAGATTATTTGTTCGGTAGCCCACTTATTCTCGTTGGGGGTCTGGCTTAATGCCCATTTGTTTGGTAAACCACCGAGCTGCTGTATGTATGTTTTGTA
Organism: Gopherus flavomarginatus; assembly: GCF_025201925.1. NCBI lineage: Eukaryota > Metazoa > Chordata > Testudines > Testudinidae > Gopherus > Gopherus flavomarginatus. The sequence goes on from NC_066622.1 coordinate 136,863,576, forward strand.
TCGGTTTATATCTGTATATCTTCTTTGTTAATAAATCCTCTTAGTTCACCCTTTAATTATCTTTAAATGTCTTGTTTTACTGCGACTATAGGTGATAGACCCGAATTCAGGGAAATCGAACTTGCTTTGGCAGCGGGGATCCCTAAACTTCTCTCTTAAGTGCTCTTCTGGTAACATCAGGATCATGGAGGACAGTTGCCTGTGGGGGTGAAGGAACAAACCCCACCACCAACAAAACAACCCTCTAACAGGTCCTCCTGACTCCATGGGCAGCAGAGATAGTGTGTCTCGGGGTTCAGTCCTTCCTAAGAATGGCTGTGCTGGTCCATCTAGCCCAGTAGCCTGTCTCTGACAGTGACCAGTACCCAGGGCCGGCTCTAGCCATTTCACTGCCCCAAGCACCACGGCACGCGGCTGGGGGCGCTCTGCCGCTCGCCGGTCCCGCGGCTTCGGTGGACCTCCCGCAGGTGTGCCTGCGGATGCTCCACAGGAGCTGCGGGACCAGCGGACCCTCCACAGGGACGCCTGCAGGAGGTCCACCAGAGCCACCTGCTGCCCTCTCGGCAACTGGCAGAGCGCCCCCTGCGGCATGCCGCCCCAAGCATGCTCTTGGTGTGCTGGGGCCTGGAGCCGGCCCTGCTAGTACCAGAGCTTCAGGGGGAGTGTACAGAACCGGGCAGTTGGAGTCATCCACCCCTGGCTTCCCCTCCTGGCTTCTGGCAGTCAGAGGTTAAGCATCACCCCACGCCTGGAATTGCATCCCTGATCATCTTGGCTAATAGCCATTCATGGACCTATCCTCCATGAACTCACCTTGTTCTTTTTTTAACCCAGTTATACTTTTGGCCATCACAACATCCCCATGGCAATGAGTTCCAAGGTTAAGTGAGTGAAGTGTGAAAAAGTATTTCCTCTTGTTTGTATTAACCCTGCTGCCTATTCATTTCATCAGGTGCCCCGTGGCTTTTTGTGTTGTGAGACTGGGTAAATAACACTTCTCTATTCTTTCTCCACACCATCCATGATTTTATAGAACTCTACCATATCCTCCTAAATCATCTCTTTTGTAAGCTGAAAAGCCCTAATCTTTCTAGCCTTTCCTTACATCAAAGCCATTCCGCACAGTGATCATCTCTGTTGCCCTTCTTTGTACCTCTGCTGTTTGAGATGGGGTGACCAGAGCTGAACAGAGTATTCAAGGTGTGAGTGCACCCTGGATTTATACAGTGGCATTAGGATATTTTCTATCTTACGTTGTATCTCATTTCTAATAGTTCTTAACATTCTGTTAGCCTTTCCGACTGCTGCTGTTCATTGAGCAGATATTTTCAGAGCACTTTTCACCGTGACTCCAAGATCTTTTTCTTGAGTGGTAACAGCTAATTCTAAACCCATCATTATATACATGTAGCTGGGGTTATTTTTTCCAATGTGCATTACTTTGCACTTATCAATGTTGAATGTCATCTGCCTTTTTGTTGCCCAGTTACACAATTTTGTGAGATCCCTTTGAAACTCTTGACAGTCAGCTTTGGACTTAACTAGTTTGCATAATTTTGTATTTTATGCAAACTTGGCCACGTCTCTGTTCAGTCCCTTTTCCAGATCATTAACGAATATGTTGAACAGCACAGACACTCTCTCTCTCTCTCTCTCTCTCTCTCTCTCTCTCTCTCTCTCTATTTAGTCAGCAAGCTTTGGAAACTCTGCCATCTAATTTCCAGCTAATCATTTTTTTCTTTAAGGGAGTTCTGTGGTTGTGCAGGGGGTGTTGCCAGCCTTATGGACGGACATCTGCTAACTATCTCCCAGAGCAGGTATGCTATACAAAGCTGTAGAACAAGCATTCCCCACCTCACTCCCCCTCCCCAGGTACTGGGCCATCGGCCTGGACAGGAAAGATCAACCCCTGGAGTAAGAGGAGGGTTTATTCTCCATGGACCCCTTGGGCATAGATTTTAAGGCTAGAAGGAACCATTATGACCCTGTAATCTGACATCCTGCATAACACAGGTCAGAGAACCCCACCCAATAATTCCTGCCTCTGTCTATACTTCCTGGCCTCCATCCCCATGGGACTCTTCCAGCCCCAGTTTAGCATGATGACAATTGATAGTGGAGCTAGATCCTCTCTTGTAGGCAGACATCCAATCCCTGATTGAAAGAATCCATGTGGTAGACAATCCATTGCTGTGCTCTTGGGAATCTATCAACAAGGGAACCAGCTCAAGTCTATTACAGGAGACACCTGCACACTGTGAAATGACCTTAAATGCATCCACCAAGAGAACACAGTATTCCCCTCTCCATCCCTATCTCCTTTGATTCCTGCAGAGAAGCAATAATGATTATTTTGAGAGAGCCATTTCCATGGCAAAAAATGGATGCAGTAAATATAGATGTAGCTACAGGATGGAGAAGGAGGATCACCAGGGGGTGGGAAATTACACAGGAGATGAATGGAAAAAGCCCTCCCCATGGTGCAGGGTATTCTGAGCACCAGCGAGGTTAGCAGCAGCTGGAGCAGAGTTAGAAGAAGGCTGAGAACGGGGAGATCGCTGGTGAGCAATGGGAGACATGACATCTCCTTAAAGCGATTGACTGAGGTTAAAGCACCATTTTCAAATGCACTGGCTGGAATAAACTCTAGCCCTGCTGCATAACGGCTGTGCTGACAGGCTTAAACAAGCCCAGCAGTGTTGTCAGTGTCAAAGGAGCGGCGGGAACGCTGGGGCAACAGGCTAAGGGAAATGGACACTTCATGGGAATTCAATTTACCATCTTGTCCCCAAAGCATATTCATGCCATGTGACATTGGTGCCTAAACCTGGCATTAGGGGGCGCTGTTCTTCTGGAGGTGCTGTCTTTTGGATGAAATGTACAAGGGAGCTTCTGGCCAGGTGTGGTCATTAAAGAACCTACCCTGCATGGTTGCAAGGGCGTTGGGTTGTTAGGCTGGGCATCCTGGCCAAACTGCATGCTGGGTAATCACGTCCCACCTCCCTCCATTCTCCCTGCAGTGGGAGGAACTGCGGCTATTAAAGGTTGCACAACTGTTTTCATTCCACTCTCCTGCTGTTTTCAGTCGCTCCCAGCTTCTACCTTTTGGGCTGATGTTTTTCAGGCTCCATCTCTGCCTGAGAGTGGCTTGTATTTGGAAAGTTTGGGAAGACAGGGAGGGGTCAGCTCAGCCACCTGGGAACAGGAGGAATCAAATGTTCTAACAGTGCCTAGCTCAGCGGGATGAGGATAGCTGGAGTGTGCTCTGCATCTAGAGGTGTGCCAAGCATTAGACGCAGACAAGTTTTAACAGGGCCCTGCATCAGACACTTCGCTCTCTCGCCTGAGTTCAGACGTCAAGCAGCTGGCTCCACATTCCTTTTCCCTCCTAGTGAAAGTGGCTGGGAAAGAACAATGTTCACTCATCCTGCTTAAAGCTACCGTCCCAGCAATTCAGGAGGCAGTAGTACATTTCAGTGGTTCTTATGTAACAGGTAGGGTGACCAGACAGCAAATGTGAAAAATCAGGACGGGAGTGGGGAGCCTATATAAAAAAAAGACCCCAAAATCAGGTCTGTCCCTATAAAATCACAACATTTGGTCACCCTAGTAACAAGTCACCTATAGGTGTACATTCGGCTTGGTCTTTGTAGGCTTCCTGAAGACTTGCCACAATGTCAGTGACCGGTCAATTTAGAACAAAAAAGGGGCAATATTTTCTCACACAACCTGTGCAACTCACTGCTGCAGGAGACATCGGCTCAAATGTGGTAGCTGGGTTTTGTCAGGGGATGGATAGTCTCACGACCCATAATAACAAGCAGCTTAAGAGCCAAATCCTTGCTCACGTGAGTTATGGCACTGACTGAAAGCATTGGAGAAGGGCTCTTCCACTGTGCAGTCACAATTCCCCACCCCCTAGTCCTGCTGCCCCACCTCTCATCTGGAGTGACGGCCTCTAGGACAAATCTAGTCCAATCAGTATCTTCCCTGAGTCTGTCACTTAGGGATCAAGTTAATGCCAGCATTTCCCAAATCCCTTCCAAAACAGCCTTTTGATTGCAGCCGCTGCCAGGGGTACAAAAGGTGTTTCAGGTGCCCAGCTCCCATGGGAAGTCAGTGGAAATTGTGCACCTCCCAATCCTATCTGTGCCTTTGGAAAACTTCCCCTCTGCCATTGTTCCCTGGGTCTGGGTTGGAGCCAGCAGCTTAGAGGCGGAAGGCTCTGTATCTCATTACCAAAGCCCTGGGCCATCCATGTGAACAGAGTTTCTCCTAATCCCCATTGTGTTTGCTGGCTGCTTGATCTAACCTGTTGTTCCAAACAGCTGAAATCCTGTTTGAAGTTGTTCTGTTTCCCTTAAAACAGACCTTTCCCGCCCTCTGCCCCACCTCCGCTGGCTCCCAGGAAGAAGGGTTTTGTTAGCCCAGGTGGATTTATGCATGTGATTTATTTCGGGGGAGCCGTCTCCCTTTGCCAGGCCCATGTCCCAGTCTGCGTTGTGGGATTGTGTGAGCTAGAATGGGGAATGTCCTTGGTGGAACATCAGTGTTGTGTATTTGGTTTTCATGGTTTTTGTTCCTATGGCAACTGAGTTAGATTATTAGGGGATAGCCCAGCCAGCTTCGGCCGGTTGGGCGAGCTCTGTGTCTGTAAATAAATGGTAGTTTTGTTAGCTGTCTGCTGTCTGGCCTCGAGTGATTTCTTCCTCAACCAGCTGCCCCCAAGGATATAACAATCAGGACCCAGCAGGTTGTAATCCTGACCCCTTCAAGTCAAGGGGAGTTTTGCCGTTGGCTCCAATGGGCACCTTGAAGTTGGGAGGCTCTGGGACCAGTTACTGCTCAGGAGCAGAGTGACTGGGAACCTCCAGCCCAACTCTGCTTTGACACCACACGTGCTTTGGGGTTGGAGGCCAGGCTTGAACCCATGCTGGTTCCAAGGTGAGTCCAAACTCAGAAGGGGCCTGCTTTCCGGATCCAGCTCAAGATGGTGGCCATCTCCCAGGAGCTGATCTCCTGGGATATCTGCTACTCAGGGTGGTGAGAAATCTTTGTGAGACCACAAAACTTGGCCTACCCCTTGATCTAAACATCCCTGGCTCTACCATGTGCAGTCAGAAGCTCCAGCAGTGGCATGTAGACTCCTAGTCTGGAAGGGAAACGGGCTACAACTTCCCAGAGGACGTGGCTGTCCAGGTAACGGGCTGGTTTGTTGGCCTTGGACTGAGGAGCCCTGAGCCATCAAGAGACATAACCAGGCCCTGTTCTGCCTTAATGAAGATGCGAAAGGCTCACGACTGTGTGTATCGGAGAAGCAGCACTATACAGAGTGTTCTACAACGCGCTTTCCCGAGGGCCATGCACTCCAGCCTACGATGGCTCGGCTCCTCTCAGCTCACCAATGGCACATTGGCTGCTCCCTGGGTCTGAGTGTTTTGATTCTTCCATCAGTAACGTGGAAAACAGGCCGCTGTGGCAAAGGTCTGCGGAGCAGGACGGGTTCTGTTATGGGGCGAGGTTGAGGGGAGGGCGTCTCTGGTGCGGAACTTTGCAAGCACTTGGGATATTTTGTCTGAGAACTTTGGGGATGGGGAAGCCAGTGTTGGCCCTAAACTGGGAGCTCTCATGCTGAGGGTCATGAACAGACATCGGGGGTAACAATGACCCTGCCCTCTGCACATTGCTAAACGGACGGGCAATCCGAGCTCCATCCTGGTGAAATGTGAGGGAAATCCCAACCTGGAAATGTTGAGAATGAGCCACCTCCTTCCCCACCTGCATCCCACTGATCCACGAGTCCTGTGAATGCGCCACACTCTCCCAATAGCAAATCTTCACTCTGGGTTGCTACCTAGAGGCTGTAGCAATAGAAGACAAGGAGGGCTCCCGAAGTATTTAAAGGGACACTATCCAATTTCTATACACTGAGCGTTGGCCCTAATTGACAAAGCCTTCAGCAGGCTCCCTTATCGCCCACAAGCTTATCACCCACGACCATGGCGCTGCATGGGGCTGATCAGCCTGGAAGCCTCGGCATTAGGCTCTCTAGAATCAGGACCTTCTCAGCACCAGGGTGCCAGCGAGGGAAACCCTTCCTGGGAGAGACCAGATTGGCTGATCACAGGCGAGGCCTAGAGTGACCAGATGTGCCGGTTTTATAGGAACAGTCCCAAAAAACCAGTCTTTTTCTTACATAGGCTCCTATTACCAAGGCCGGCTTTCAGCTGATTCCCCCGATTCCCCAGAATTGGGCCCCACGCCTGCACCTAAGGGCCCCATGCCTTAGGTGTCTTTTAATTTTAATTTTTTTTTTACTTACCCAGTGGTGGGGTGGGGAGTCCACTCTGGGGCTTCGGTGGCATTTTGGCAGCATTTTGGCGACAGAGGGGGGTCCACTCCGGGGCTTCGGCAGCATTTCAGCAGCGGGGAGTCCTTCGGAGCCACGGAAGACCCAGAGCAGACCCCCTGCCGCCGAAGTGCTGCCAAAGCCCCGGACCGCCACCAGGTATTCAAATCGGGCCCCGCCGTTCATAAAACCGGCCCTGCCTATTACACCCCACTCCCGTTTTTCACATTTGCTGTCGGATCAGCCTAGCAAAGCCCTGCCTCGTCAGCAAAGCCTTCCCCCAAGTGGCGTGGAGCGCAGCAGGGTGATCTAGTGAAGTGGGAGCTGGAGTGGGTGTCAAGAGCCAAGTTTTTGTGCCTTTCTGTGCCTCTGTTTCCCCTCCCACTCTCTATCTGTCTGAGCTCTCCAGGGCACGGGCTGTCTTGCTATGTGTTTGTACCGTGTTTAGCCCTGCTCTCAATGGGGGCTGCTGAAAGAACATTCTGGGTTGGGCTAACCACCACCCTTCATTTGGTGCAAGACGCACCTCAACTCCTTTATGGAACTAGGAAGCTGAAACAACAGCAGCCTCCACCAAGACAAAGGCATGTGTGGGTGGAGGGGTTTCGCTGGCCATTGTTTTGTGAAGGTTTGTGTGTCTGTAAGAGAGGCAGAAAGACCGGAGAAGTAGAGAGAGGAGGAAGCACCAGACACAGCCACAGAAACACTGGTCGTGTGACCCTAAGGAAAAGCTGAAAGAGAGCTAGCTTTTGGGTTGTGTGCTGGCTAGAAAGGGGCTTGGGATTGTGAGCAAGTAAACCGTCTCCTGCTGTTTGGTTCCTCCTGTGCTCAGAGAAACAGGAATTTGTGCATTCTTGGTAAACAAACAGGAGTGCATCAAAGAGTTACCTGATTCCACAATCAATTTCTTCTTCTAACCAAAATAGCCTGCAACACCCTGAATTTTGGCTAATTCCTTGGGTCAAAAAAGAGTAATAACACACACTGATCTGCATCCATCGAGAGAAGAAACCCTTTGTGACTTGTCATGGGTTTTTTCTGTACTGGTGCTCAGGCATTTAGATATGGGGGTTAGTCCTGCTTTGAGCAGGGGGTTGGACTACATGACCTCCTGAGGTCCCTTCCAACTCTAATATTCTATGATTCTATATCAACATAATATGTGTCTCCCCTCCCCTCCCCTCCCCAGTGCCAGTCTGTGTTTGCAGGAGAAATCCCTGATTTTCCATCTGTCCTATTTTACTATTAAAAAGCAGGGTCTGGTTTCACATCTAACAAGCAGGAAAGCTGCTTTCAGGCTCTGTCTGGTCTTCATGTCTTGACAGGCCAGCAGGAACTTTTATTGCAGCAAACTCACGTCAGGGAGGATGTTCAGGCTGGTGCAGACTTGCCAGCCAAGCCAGGGAGCGCAGTCATGAGGCTTCTGGTATGGACAGAGGAGATGAAGCTGTGGAGTGGGCAATGAAATAGCCTTGGCTGGTCAAAACTCCTGGTATTTGAACATAGAATGAATGATGCAAACAGCCTGGCCTTCCAGTAGCTCTACCAACTCCATGGTTCTGCCTCCTGCTGACTACCAGATGGCTAGCTCCTTGCCTTTCCTTCCAGGGCATCATTGGGGCTTCCATCTCCTGGGAGAGCTGAACGGGGAGTTAACCCTTTGTCTCTGGGAAGCACAGGGGTTGATTGACAGGGGGTGGGTCTGCCACTTCCTTCTTTCTCCAGTTGAATCAGAACCTGCAGCCGGAGGAGGGTAGGAGTTAAGCAGCTCGGGCCCCATCCTGCAGGACCCTCTGTGCATGTGTAAGCCTGTAGCCAAACACTTCAGAGTGGAAAGAGCTCCTGGCTCCCTCTGTTGGTGAAAAGGGAAAAGCATGGCTATAGAGCACCTCATTTACATACGTTACATACCCACAATCCACCAGTAGCCCTTGGCTCTCACAGACTTAGGTTATGTCTGCACTTGTAATTGAACAACCAAAGTTTTGCCATGATAAGTGCCAGCGTGAACAGCATGTTGTCTGCAGGAGCACTCTCCAGCTGAGAATACAAGTGCCTCTCGCTGGGGATGGAAGTTTTTTGTTGGCAGGAGAAGTAGGACGGGAAGGTACCTTGATGGAGACTGGATGATCATGAGCTCTCCAAGCAAAGGAGTTGGCTTTTGAAATATCCAGCTGTCTGGCCTCGTTGGGACTGGGTTTTGTTTGTGTGGGTTTTTATTATTTTCATGTAACAAAGTTTCTTCAGCAGCCTTTACAATCCAAACACAACTGGTTAGTCTAAGGCAGAAGAACTAGAAAGTGAAACTGACCAGTCTAGTGTCACTGCCAGAGTGAGTCCAGGAGGATTTGCACGTGTCAGTGGCTCTATCTCCATTGCCAGGCAATGATGAATGATGCAGTGGAACAAAGAATCGCAGTCACCTCCTACAAGATGGAAGAACAGTTTGGATGATACATGAGCCTGGAAAAAATAACTGCTAAAGTGAGGGATAAATCCAGAGCTTTGACAGAGAGCAGGCTCTGCACGTGGACAGGAGTTAACCAAGCCCTCTGTTCTCCTGGGGACCTCCTTGGCACAATCATACTGGGTTGCTGAATTAACCTGCACTGCCCAGGCCAGCCACAGCAGAATGCCAACCTTGGAATATAACCATGAGTTAGTCACGTGATTTATTTTTTCTTTTTGCATGGTCTGACTACAGGCTGCATTGTGAGGGGGAAACTCTCTTATCAAATGAATGAAGATCCTGGCGGTTATGTGTAGACAAATAACAGGCTGTAGCAGGAGTTGGCAACCTTTCAGAAGTGGTGAGCCGAGTCTTCATTTATTCACTCTAATTTAAGGTTTCGCGTGCCGGTAATACATTGTAATGTTTTTAGAAGGTCTCTTTCTGTAAGTCTATAATATATAACCAAACTATTGTTGTATGTAAAGTAAATAAGGTTTTTAAAATGTTTAAGAAGCTTCATTTAAACTTAAATTAAAATGCAGAGCCTCCTGGACCGGTGGCCAGGACCCGGGCAGTGTGAGTGCCACTGAAAATCCGCTCGCATGCTGCCTTCGGCACCCTTGCCATAGGTTGCCTACCCCTGGGCTATAGAATGATGAATAGGCAGCACTGGACTGTGACGCAGGAGGTGTGGGTTTGATTCCTGGCTCTGGCAGGAATGGGAGGTAGAGGATCTGGGCCATAATGCACTGCAAACAGGTGAAAGCAAGGACATTTGGGGTTAAAGCCTCACCCTGGGGAATTAAAGGGTAAGCCACCATTCCTGGAACTCAAACCTATGAGTCTAGTGGGCTGAGGTAGGCCAGCCCCCAGGCTCGGAGCAGTCAGCCCTCCTTTCCTGCTAAATGTTCATAGATTATCTATATTGAATCCTGCTTCTTGAGGCCTCAGTCCTGCCCTCACTGAAATAAAGGGAAAAACTCTCCTTGACTTGAATGGAGCAGGGTCAGGTCTAAGTGAGAGTAAAGAAACACTTGTTTAAATCCAGGGCTAAGATCTATGTGGCTTTAAACCTGACCCCCTGGAAGATGCTGCAGTTTCCATGGAGATCAACTGCCCTTTGCCTCTTCTGCAGAGGCTTTAAATAAAGGGGAGATTTGCAGAGGCGCTAAGGTTTAGCTTAGAGAGCAGGAGTCTGTAATTGCCTCCCACTGAGTCAAAGACAAACAGTGGGCTCCGGGGGAGAGCCTGGAGGCCCTGACTCTGAGAGTCAGAGGATGACGACCACAGGCAGTTGCCTAGACAGTGGAATCTTGTGGTTTCTGGAGCAAGTGTTGATTTTCATCATTCTACTGACCTGTGGGGCTGGGGATGGAAGGCTGCAGAGCCCCTGACATGACATGCCCCTGGGCTGGCTCAATCAATCAATTGTTCTTGGCACTGGCATCTAGGAATCTCAGCTGAGACTGGGGACCTAGAGTTAGGTCCTACCCTTAAGAGCTTACAGTCTAGGTAAACAAGACAGAGGCATCATGTCTTAGGGGGGTGAGCTCTTCCTGGTGCTCAGAAATGCCGTACACACAAAACTGCGCAGTCTCAGCTGGCTACTGGAGCAGTTTTGTAATGGACATTGAGTAGGTTCACTGCTGCCCTCTACTGGCTAGATTCAGAACTGCTCATCTGAGTGTCAGAAGCCCTAGACTGCAAACCCTTTGGCTTCAGGGGGCCTTTTGGAGAAGAGGAAAATGGCTCCAAAGGCTGGGGAACTTACAAAACTGTTAATTAAACTCATGTGAATGGTTTATTTCAGTGGAATGGCATTGTTACAGCATAGCTTGTCTCCTGCCCTGTCTTTCCCACCTGGTCAGATCTGACGTGTGGTTCCTTTGCTGCACCACTCAGCACTCTGGGTAGGAACCCAACTACATCTTCGTCTCTTCTACAGTGTGACAGTTGGAAAAGTGGTCAGGGGACCAACCCAACAAGGGGCTGAGTGCAATTGGCCCCCACTGATGTCACTGTGTGCTCAGCACCTTGTGGGCCCTGGGGTTGGCTCGCCTGTCACTATCTGTGTGGCAGTGTCTTATGAGAATGCGGTTTCCTTTGGAGTCTGTGTCCGAGAGAAGCCGTGGTTTTGTGGAACAAGGATCAAGCATCCCATGTAACGAACCAGGATACCCTGGCGCCTGTTATGCAATGCCTGCTGGGCCCCTGCTCTGATTGCAACACACTTTCCTTGAACTCTGCTCATCCAATAAGGTGATTCAGTGGGAGAGCTGAACACCACCTGTCTGACGTGGGAGGCTGCAATCTCTAATGTGTTTACCTTTGCCTTGAACTAGTCACGTGGCTGGGTCACTGTGTAATCTGCGGATGAAGGGGAGAGGTCAGCCACGTGGTAATAGGGGGGAGGAACTGCACAAAACATCTTCCTCATTAAACTGAATAACCTTGGTGGAAAAGGCATAGCAGCTCCCCCACTTTGCTGGGGATGGGGTATGAGACCAGCTGAATCGGCACAACTGGTGCAAAAGCAAAGGAAATCTGCACACTCCAGGGAAATGACCCGAGTCGGGTTGGACTCCCGCCGCAGACCTGGAGCCTTCACCAGGGCTGTTCCCAATTGCCGGGCGGAGGTTCTAATGAGGCTCTGTGAATCTGGGCCAAGTGCTAAGCTGTGCAGTGCAGAAGATGCCTGGCACAGATACCCGTCCGGCTGGCATGAGCCAAGCTGCATCAGGCTACGTGGCGCAATGGGGTTCGAGCCATGGACTGGGAGCTGATCTAAAGAGAACAGATGTGGATCCAGAGGGGAGGGCTAGCTCAGTGGTTTGAGCATTGGCCTGCTAAACCCAGGGTTGTGAGCTCAATCCTTGAGGGGTCCATTTAGGCAATTGGGGTAAAAAACTGTCTGGGGATCGGTCCTGCGTTGAGCAGGGGGTTGGACTAGATACCTCCTGAGGTCCCTTCCAACCCTGATATTCTATGATTCTAATGGCCACTCCACACTGAGATCCTCTTCCAGATCCATACTGCCTGGGGCATCCTCCAAGAGCATCTGCTATCCCAAAGCACTGTGCAAATTCAATAGGAATGGATTCTCCCATTACTAAAATGCAGCTGCTGCTCGGGTAGAAAATTGCATTCTGCTTTATACAGCTGCCTAGAACAAATGACGATTGCGGTGAAGTCCAAATTTCTGTGCTAACTTCCCCACTAGCCAGACACAGGCATTCTTAGCCCAGAAAAGTATCTCATATCATCAAGATTAAAAAAAAAAAAGAAGTATTTCTTATTTCACTGAAGGTGTCCTCGCCTGCATCGCCCGGTGACATTGCAAATGCAGTGAAATGCAACACCGCTTCTGGTGACTGACATCACGTTCTAGGATATTTACAGTGAGCTAGGAAATGCCAAGGGAGGATTTCACAGAGGGCAAGAGGAATTTTATAAAAGAAGGGCTACTGCAATTCTGCATCAGCTGCTTCTCCCTCCCCGTGGCCTGGCTAATGGGGATATTCAGCCCAGGAATCTATGGAGTGGCCGGACCTGGCTCGCTGCAATGCTATGTAGCAGCCATTGGAAACAATAGCATTGATGGGCCAGACATGGAGCAAGTTATACCAGCCAGATGGAGAGAAGATTTTATAGGCCAGAAGGGATCATCATGATAAGCTATCCTGACCTACTGCATAGCACAGGCCAGAGACTATCGCCCGGTGAGTCCCGCATTGAGACTAACAGCCGTGACTTGGTCATTCCAGTTTGACCCTGTTCGGGTTTGATTCTTATCTGAAGACCTTGCATCAGCCTGTAGTGTGTAGGTGTCATACTTCCTGGCTTCCAGTGCAGTGGGAGGGAAGGCAGGTACACTCAGTCTAGCTCAACAGGAAATGCTAATCTGCCCTTGAGGGGAATTTCAGGAGCCAGAATGCAGCCACCCAGGAGAATAGGACTAACATCCTCTGTGGCTAACATCCTGAAAAATTCTGCGGGCTTTCCAGTAATCACGTGGTTGGAAACCTCAGATCTATGGCACCTCCAGCACTGGCTCAGGAATCCATCTGGGGGACGCTAGCCAGTTGCAAGAACCGGTGAAGGAGCAAATCTCGTTTGCGTGAGGCCAAAGGCCCCTGGTGCCAGGATCTGAGAACTCGGCATGATGGAGGCAACGCTGCTGGTTAGACTCGGGAGAATGGAACAGCTTTGCCACAGGGTGGCTGGCAAAGAACAGTTGCTTTGCCGGGTCTGGAGGGCAACAGGATGTGTGACGCCTTCCTGCAGTTGAACATCCCCATAACAATTGAGCATTGGTCGGTCTCCCTCACTCGAGGTGATGGCTGGATTCTAGCATCTTAAATACCATAGGTGGTTCCAGTGAAGTCAGCGAAAGCGGTCAGGACTCCATGTCTAGAACTGAACCAGAGAAATAACCGATCTGTCTAGAGTCCAGAAGATGTTTGCTGATTCTAATCGAAACTGCACCAGCAGGCTGGAGAGGCAGAACTGCAATTCTCCTGCATCCACAGCACCTCCGCCTGCAGAATTTTTAAATTTTGGCTTCGGCCAAGTGTGACATCACAAATGCCAGCTCTGCCCATCCCCTGAGAGCAGGGCACTGCTGATAGCTGCCTGGTGCTTGCAGGAGATGCAGAAAGCTCCTGCTAAGGAACAGCTGTGGTTGCACTGTTTAGCGTCAGGAAGAGCCCCATGCTGAAGGGCCATCCCAGTGCTCTTGTAATGCACGCGTAGTAAACACCCCACAGCAGGGCCGCTCCCAGAGAGCTAACTAACTCCCATCATCTGTAAACAACGGGGGACATATCGATAAGGGTCCAGAAAGGAACAGCAGGGTTTTATAAAGGAGAGCAACCTTTATAGCAGTTGTCAGTTGCCAGCCAAACCTGGCCGTTCCTCCGATAGGATTCACAAGACTGCTAGCTGAGGGGGAAGCAGGCGATCTGAGGCTAGTTAAGCACTGAAACAGGGAGGTTGTGGAATCCCCATCCTTGGAGAACAGGTTCAACAAATGCCTGAAAGGATGGTTTAGGTCTAGGCCAGGCAGTAAGGGCTGGATTAGATGGTCTCTTGCGGTCCCCACATTTCTATGATCCCATGGCATACACTGGATCTGATTGTAGTAAAGCACTACTGGATCTTGGTTTTACACGTGAGATTAATTCAACTGAATTTGGCTACGAACATGGTAATCAAACAGAGTCTTTGTTTCTGATCTGTGAGTTGACTTCCAGTGCCTGGAACGAAGGGCGGGATCTAGGTGCAGCAGGGATCTGGGCTGGGTTGGATTTGATTAAATAATTGGGATGAGGAAGTAAACCTAGGAATGAAACTAGCAACTGATATTAAACTGGGAGGAGCTGCAAATACCACTGAGGACAAAGATGGGCTACTAAGGGCTCCAGAGAGACTGGAAACATGGCCAGGTAATGAAAGCTAGGGCCGCCGAGAGTGGGTTCGGGTCCTGGTGAAAAAAATTTTCGGGCCCCCCAGCAAGGGTGGACCGGCTAAACAGGGCCGACGAAGCTGGGGAAGCCGGGCCTTGGGCCCCCTTCCGGACCGCTGGGCCCCAGTAATTTGTACCGGCTTCCCCACCCTCTCGTCAGCCCTGATGAAAGAAACAAGATTCCCTCTAGAACCATAGAGAAGTAGAACTGGAAGGTGCCTCCCAGGTCATCTAGTCCGACCCCTTTAGGGTAAATGCAAAATAATCTGACGTTCAGCTATTGAGTAGGCAGGTAAAGTGGGAAGCAGAGATGCTGAACGAGACCTAGAGGTGGTAGCAGACAGCAAATCGGACACAAGTTTGCAACATGATATGGCAGCAAGAAGAGACCGACACAACTGGGTCTGGGGGGAGTCTATGCAGAGGCATTGCAGGATGGGGAATTAATAGACTCATCTCTACGGGTATGGCCTCAGGCCCACGGCACCGAGGTGATGTCAACACTAGCATGGAGTGCCCACATGGGAGATCTTACAGCTGCAGCGGGTAAGCGCTCTAGGGTAGGCATGGCCCAAGTCTCAGAGCCCAGCTCAATTGACTCGGGCTTGCAGGGCCAAAAATAGCAGCGAAGAGGAACGTCTCCTCTGCTATTTTATAGCCATGCAACCTAAGCCCCGCAAACCCGAGTCAGGTGACCCAAGCTAGCCATGGCCATGCTGCAGGGCTTTTAGTACTTAACCTTTATGGCTCTGATGCAACTGCACCTGGACTAGGCTGGTTACGGCAGGCCTTCAGTTACCAGAAATGCACGGAGGGAATTCAGAGCAGAGGAACAAAAATGGCTAAGAGGGCTGCAGGACTGGTCTACAGGGGCTGATTGAGAGGGAACAGGAGGTGAATCAATTCAGTGCCTGGCTTTCTAGCTGGAAACTTCCTCTCTATAGTTGCAAGTGAGGACGGCCACTAAACCTGCAGAAACAGGCACAAATGTGTCAGCCTTGTTCACCAGGAGCTGGATGGGCCGTGCAGTCTGAACCCCTCTTTCGCCCCTCTGCCCAGACACACGCTGGCTGGGGCTTGCGCTGCCAGCTCTGGGGGACATTCTCTGGCCTGTGTTATGCAGGAGGCTGGACTAAATGATCATGATGGTTCTTTCCAGCCTTCGATCTCTGGACTGTACTTGCTCCAGGGATGAATGTAGCGGGCTCCTTCTCCCCAAATAGTATAGCAGGGTGAAAGGTTTCACCCAAAACCCCTTAAGGTGAAAAATGCAGATTTGGTAACACCAAAATGTTCGCCAAGTCGGTCCTTGAGCAGGGAAAATCCAAATTTTGCTTTGCCAGCTTGAAATGACGTTTTATCTTGAAATTCCCTTTACTTTTATTTTTTTAAAAAATCCCCAAATGGTCATTAAAAAACGCTCTCCGTTTGGGCTGAACGGGTGAGGATGGAATTCCTGTCTCTGCAATAAACCCATTTGCCCAGTCTGGAGGGGAGGGGGTCCTTGGCATGGATGCATTGCACGCCCATGGCCTCATGGTCCTGCCCCATTATCAGTCTCCAGGCAGGGGCACAACCCTCATCCCCCTGGTCTGTCCCCATGGGGATCCCAGCTACTCCAGCGTCTGGGGGAATCCCAGCCCCCCTGCGGTCAGAGCTCTGACTCCCCTCCTTGCCCCTCCTACTCCAGCCACATCAGGGAGCCCCATAGCCAGAAGAATTTCAGCTTCCCAGCATCAGGGGCCCCCCTCCTCAGTTTCCCAGGGCCAGATCCACCTGTGGGGGTCCCCCTGCCCCCACAGCCAGGGCCCCGGGGCCCAAGGACCCCCAACCTCAATAGCTAGGACCCCTTGGGCTCCCAAGCTCCCCATACGTCCTCCACTGCCAGGAGCCCCTGAGGTCCCAACCCATCAGCCCCCCTGAACCCCAAAGCCAGCCCCCCATGGGGCCTCCACCCCCCATTCCCAGGAGCCCTTCAGCCCCCCCGAACCCTCCAGCCAGCCCCTCCATGGGGCCTCCACCCCCCCATTCCCAGGAGCCCCTCAGCCCCCCCGAACCCTCCAGCCAGCCCCTCCATGGGGCCTCCACCCCCCCATTCCCAGGAGCCCCTCAGCCCCCCCGAACCCTCCAGCCAGCCCCTCCATGGGGCCTCCACCCCCCCATTCCCAGGAGCCCCTCAGCCCCCCCCGAACCCTCCAGCCAGCCTCCCCATGGGGCCTCCACCCCCCCCCATTCTCAGGAGCCCATCAGTCCCCCCGAGCCCCACAGCAAGCCCCCCATGGGGCCTCCACCCCCCCACTGCCAGGAGCCCCTGGGGTTCTACCCCATCAGCGCCCCCCGAGCCCCACAGCCAGCCCCCCCATGGGGCCTCCACCCCCCCATTCCCAGGAGCCCCTCAGCCCCCCCGAACCCTCCAGCCAGCCTCCCCATGGGGCCTCCACCCCCCCCCATTCTCAGGAGCCCATCAGTCCCCCCGAGCCCCACAGCAAGCCCCCCATGGGGCCTCCACCCCCCCACTGCCAGGAGCCCCTGGGGTTCTACCCCATCAGCGCCCCCCGAGCCCCACAGCCAGCCCCCCCATGGGGCCTCCACCCCCCCATTCCCAGGAGCCCCTCAGCCCCCCCGAACCCTCCAGCCACCCTCCCCATGGGGCCTCCACCCCCCCCCCCCATTCTCAGGAGCCCATCAGTCCCCCCGAGCCCCACAGCAAGCCCCCCATGGGGCCTCCACCCCCCCCACTGCCAGGAGCCCCTGGGGTTCTACCCCATCAGCGCCCCCCAGCCCCACAGCCAGCCCCCCCATGGGGCCTCCACCCCCCCCATTCCCAGGAGCCCCTCAGCCCCCCCGAACCCTCCAGCCACCCTCCCCATGGGGCCTCCACCCCCCATTCCCAGGAGCCCATCAGCCCCCCCGAGCCCCACAGCCAGCCCCCCGTGCCCGGCAGCGGCCGCTAGGTGGCGCCGCGGTGCCCCCCGGTGCCCGGCTCCGCGGCGCTCGGCAGCGGCTGCCGCTCACTCGGCTCCGGCAGAAGGAACCTGCGGCGGCCCCGCCGCCCGGCCCGGTGCGCAGCGACCCCCGCCAGCCCAGCCGGGACCGCGGGCAGCGCCACAGGCAAGCGCGGCAGAGACGGGCCGGGGCGGGGTGTGGGGAGACTCTGGCGGGTTGGGGGCAGGGGGGTGGGGAGTGGATCTGGGGTCTGGGGGGCAGGATCGGGGGTGGGGTATGGCCCGGGATCGGGGGAGCTATGGGGTCTGGGGGGGCAGGATTAGGGGGTGGGGTGTAGGGGGGCCATCTAGAGAGCTATGGGGTCTGGGGGGCAGGATCGGGGGTGGGGTATGGCCCGGGATCCGGGGAGCTATGGGGTCTGGGGGGGCAGGATCGGGGGTGGGGTATGGCCCGGGATCCGGGGAGCTATGGGGTCTGGGGGGGCAGGATCGGGGGTGGGGTATGGCCCGGGATCCTGGGAGCTATGGGGTCTGGGGGGCAGGATCGGGGGTGGGGTATGGCCCGGGATCGGGGGAGCTATGGGGTCTGGGGGGGCAGGGTCGGGGGTGGGGTATGGCCCGGGATCGGGGGCAGCTATGGGTCTGGGGGGTGGGTATGGCCCGGGATCCGGGGGAGCTATGGGTCTGGGGGGGCAGGATCGGGGGTGGGGTATGGCCCGGGGATCTGGGTAGCTATGGGAGTCTGGGGGGCAGGATCGGGGGAGCTATGGGGTCTGGGGGGCAGGATCGGGGGAGCTATGGGGTCTCGGGGGCAGGATCGGGGGTGGGGTATGGCCCAGGATCCGGGGAGCTATGGGGTCTGGGGGGCAGGATCGGGGGTGGGGTATGGCCCGGGATCGGGGGAGCTATGGGGTCTGGGGGGGCAGGATTAGGGGGTGGGGTGTAGGGGGGGCCATCTAGAGAGCTATGGGGTCTCGGGGGCAGGATCGGGGGTGGGGTATGGCCCGGGATCCGGGGAGCTATGGGGTCTGGGGGGCAGGATCGGGGGTGGGGTATGGCCCGGGATCGGGGGAGCTATGGGGTCTGGGGGGCAGGATCGGGGGAGCTATGGGGTCTGGGGGGCAGGATCGGGGGAGCTATGGGGTCTCGGGGGCAGGATCGGGGGTGGGGTATGGCCCAGGATCCGGGGAGCTATGGGGTCTGGGGGGCAGGATCGGGGGTGGGGTATGGCCTGGGATCCGGGGAGCTATGGGGTCTGGGGGGCAGGATTAGGGGGTGGGGTGTAGGGGGGCCATCTAGAGAGCTATGGGGTCTCGGGGGCAGGATCGGGGGTGGGGTATGGCCCGGGATCCGGGGAGCTATGGGGTCTGGGGGGGCAGGATCGGGGGTGGGGTATGGCCCGGGATCCGGGGAGCTATGGGGTCTGGGGGGCAGGATCGGGGGTGGGGTATGGCCCGGGATCCGGGGAGCAATGGGGTCTGGGGGGGGCAGGATCGGGGGTGGGGTATGGCCCGGGATCCGGGGTGCTATGGGGTCTGGGGGGGCAGGATCGGGGGTGGGGTATGGCCCGGGATCGAGGGAGCTATGGGGTCTGGGGGGGCAGGGTCGGGGGTGGGGTATGGCCCGGGATCCGGGGAGCTATGGGGTCTGGGGGGGCAGGGTCGGGGGTGGGGTATGGCCCGGGATCCGGGGAGCTATGGGGTCTGGGGGGGCAGGATCGGGGGTGGGGTATGGCCCGGGATCCGGGGAGCTATGGGGTCTGGGGGGCAGGATCGGGGGTGGGGTATGGCCCGGGATCGGGGGAGCTATGGGGTCTGGGGGGCAGGATCGGGGGTGGGGTATGGCCTGGGATCCGGGGAGCTATGGGGTCTGGGGGGGCAGGATCGGGGGTGAGGT